>NC_053495.1:196166156-196316156 GCF_905171775.1 Rana temporaria
TCATGTATGATAATAATAATAATAATAATAATAATAATAATATTATATATATATATATATATATATATATATAAAAATCCTATAATATATATACTATATATATTCTATATATATCCTGTATAATAGTAATAATAATAATAATAAATAATAATAATATCATATAAATCCTGTATTATTATAATAATATTAATAATGTATACATCCTGTTTAATAATAATATATAAATCCTGTATAATAATAATAATAATATATATATATATATATATATATATATATACACACACACACACACCAGACAGATGTTTATAAAGCGCACACACACGCATATATACAGTATTTTGAGTTTCATTCTGTTCCATATGTTGTAAAACACACTTAATAGAGATAAAATACATTGAAATACTTACCATATCCATGAGTGGCGTCGGCTGGGAAATTCTTTAACCGTCAGCATGGCTGCTTTGGCCCGGGGATGCCCGGTACATACCACCCGTGTCCACAGCTCAAGCTCGCTGCCCCATGCGGGGTGGGTTCTCCCCTTCTGATTGAACCCCCCTCCCCGATCGAATCACTTCTCTGGCTCCAGCGAGATAATCATTCACTTTTAGTGGCTACATTGAACTTGGCGGCTCCCCCCCCCCCCCACCGGCCAACCCGCGGAGGCAGAAGTGATCCCCGTGCCCACTTGGCGTCAGCCGGAGCAGAAGGTCGCGCTGCCTCTCCTAATCTGTTCTGCACAAATCCTTTTCTGTTGACTGCCTAAGAAGTTTAAAAAGAATTCCGAGAGCGTGTTTTCAAACAGCCTTTGTTTCTTTTTCCAGGTACAAGCCTTGAAAGTAAAGAACAAGACACATTTTTGAGGTCATCTGCCAAAGTCCACATGACGGAGATTAAGCAGGCGAATTTTTCGTTGCTGCGCTCCTCATTATGTCGGGAGTGCAGCCGCACGTCCTGTTTGACTAGTTCTAGTTTGTTGAACCTATTGAATGGAGGCTCGGGAACACCTAACACACGGTATCATATTTCCTGAATGACAAAACGTATAGCTCAGCCCGGCGCCCAGAGCCGGCCTTAAGAAGCTATACTCAACGCCTAAGCCACAGATCCGTTTGAAAGCAAAACGTCAAACTATCTGTTGAAAAGCGATAAGCCATTTCCAAACGACTTTCGCTTGAAGTACTTTTTAAGTAACTCTTTCACTGCCCCGCATTATAGTGCTTCCTGTATGGGCTCTTCTGTTATATTAAAGCTGAACTCCGGGATAAGCAAATATTGTCTGATTGCTTTCATTGTGTGTATTTTTCTTGAATCTCAATGTGCTTTGTGTATTTCTTCCAGATCTGTGCAGTAATCCAGTGTGAGACTTCCTGTAATAAAGACCAAACACTGCTGCTCTCTCTCCTTGTGCAGGATGACTGGTCTTGTCTCCGCCCCTTCCTGTAGTTTCCTGCAGGCAGCTTGTAGTGGGTGGAGCCTGCTGGGTCCCTCCTACCAGTTACTGCTGTTCTCTCTCCTTGTACAGGATGACTGGTCTTGTCTCCGCCCCCTCCTGTTGTCCTCCCACAGCTCTGCTCCCTCTCCTTGTGCAGGGTGGCTGGTCTTGTCTCCGCCCCCTCCTGTAGTTTCCTGCAGGCAGCTTGTAGTGGGTGGAGCCTGCTGGGTCCCTCCCACCAGTTACTGCTGTTCTCTCTCCTTGTGCAGGATGACTGGTCTTGTCTCTGCCCCCTCCTGTAGTTTTATGCAGGTAACATGTAGTGGGTGGAGCTTCCTAGGCCCCTCCCACAGCTCTGCTCCCTCTCCTTGTGCTGGGTGATCAGTCTTGTATCCATCCTCTCCTGTAATTTCCTGCAGGCAGCTTGTAGTGGGTGGAGCCTGCTGGGTCCCTCCCACCAGTCACTGCTGCTCTCGCTCCTTGTGCAGGATGACTGGTCTTGTCTCCGCCCCCTCCTGTTGTTTTCTGCAGGTAACATGTAGTGGGTGGACCTTTCCAGGCCCCTCCCGTAGCTCTGCTCCCTCTCGTTGTGCTGGGTGACCAGTCTTGTCTCCATCCTCTCCTGTAGTTTCCTGCAGGCAGCTTGTAGTGGGTGGAGCCTGCTAGGTCCCTCCTACCAGTTACTGCTGTTCTCTCTCCTTGTGCAGGGTGACTGGTCTTGTCTTCGCCTCCTCCTGTAATTTTCTGCAGGCAGCCTGTGGTGGGTGGAACCTGCTGGGCCCCTCCCACGGCTCTGCTCTCTCTCCTTGTGCAGGGTAATTGGTCTGGTCTCCACCACCTTCTGTGATTTCCTGCAGGCAGTCTGTAATGGGTGGAGCCTTCTGGCCCCCTCCCACAGCTCTGCTCCCACCCAATCTTGTCTCCACCCCCTCCTGTAATTTCCCACAGGCAGCTTGTAGTGGGTGGAGTCTGCTGGGTCCCTCCTACCAGTTACTGCTGTTCTCTCTCCTTGTGCAGGGTGACTGGTCTTGTCTTCGCCTCCTCCTGTAATTTTCTGCAGGCAGCCTGTGGTGGGTGGAACCTGCTGGGCCTCTCCCACGGCTCTGCTCTCTCTCTTTGTGCAGGGTGATTGGTCTGGTCTCCACCACCTCCTGTGATTTCCTGCAGGCAGTCTGTAATGGGTGGAGCCTTCTGGGCCCCTCCCACAGCTCTGCTCCCAGTTTTTCTCTCCACCCCTCCTGTAATTTCCCGCAGGCAGCTTGTAGTGGGTGGAGCCTGCTGGGTCCCTCCTACCAGTTACTGCTGTTCTCTCTGCTGATGCAGGATGACTGGTCTTGTCTCCGCCCACTCCTGTTTTCTGCAGGTAATGTGTAGTGGGTGGAGCTTCCTAGGCCCCTCCCACAGCTCTGCTCCCTCTCCTTGTGCTGGGTGACCAGTCTTGTCTCCACCCCCTCCTGTAGTTTCCTGCAGGCAGCTTGTACTGGGTGGAGCCTGCTGGGTCCCTCCTACCAGTTACTGCTGCTCTCGCTCCTTGTGCAGGGTGACTGGTCTTGTCTTCGCCTCCTCCTGTAATTTTCTGCAGGCAGCCTGTGGTGGGTGGAACCTGCTGGGCCTCTCCCACGGCTCTGCTCTCTCTCTTTGTGCAGGGTAAATGGTCTGGTCTCCTCCACCTCCTGTGATTTCCTGCAGGCAGTCTGTAATGGGTGGAGCCTTCTGGGCCCCTCCCACAGCTCTGCTCCCAGTCTTGTCTCCACCCCCTCCTGTAATTTCTTGCAGGCAGCTGGTAGTGGGTGGAGCCTGCTGGGTCCCTCCCACCAGTTACTGCTGTTCTCTCTGCTTGTGCAGGATGACTGGTCTTGTCTCCGCCCCCTCCTGTTGTTTTCTGCAGGTAACATGTAGTGGGTGGAGCTTCCCAGGCCCCTCCCACAGCTCTGCTCCCTCTCCTTGTGCTGGGTGACCAGTCTTGTCTCCACCCCCTCCTCTAGTTCCTGCGGACAGCTTGAAGTGGGTGGAGCCTGCTGGGTCCCTCCTGCCAGTTACTGCTGCTCTCGCTCCTTGTGCAGGGTGACTGGTCTTGTCTCCGCCCCTTGTGGTAATTTTCTGCAGGCAGTCTGTGGTGGGTGGAACCTGCTGGGTCCCTCCTGCCAGTTACTGCTGCTCTCTCTCCTTATGCAGGGTGACCGGTCTTGTCTCCGCCCTTGACGGTGTTGCCAACCTACCAGATTGAAATTTACTGGCACGACACCCGAAATTTACTGGCGCAGCCACGTTTTTACTGGCATTTCACAAAAGTTACTAAATTACATTTTTAGGTGGCAATTTCAGTATTTAGGCTACAAACAAGTACACTAGGCAAATAGAAATGTGATTTAAGGTAGATATTAGGGTAAAAAAAACATATTTTTGTTATTTTCGATATAATAAGGGCAAATTATTTAGTCACATCACCCCCTGCCTCCATCCCCCTCTGCCATCAACACCCCCTGCCTTCACCCCCCTCTGCGGTGCCACAATCTCCCCCTTCTGTGGTGTCACCACAGCCACCATCACCCCCTGCCTCCAATTTCCATGCGCAGTTCCAAGCCAAACCAATCTCGGCCATTTTAACTGGCACATTCCACGCAACCAAGGACATTTACGAACGGAGGAAAAAAGTGCATATATCTCTGTGGCCCTAGGCTGAAGCCCATACATCCCGTCCCCAAACCCATACCAGGCAACATCCATGCCCCTTGCCAAGGATCTAACAGAGCTTGCTTTCTCTTTAAACAAATAACTACTACAAGTAGCCGCTTCAAGTTTCATCTCTAAAGAGGAAGTCTGATTATGCAAACCTCTTCTCTGCCAGGCTGCAGTTTATTTAGACGCCAAGTGGAGATTGTTTGCATATAATAATAAAAAAAAAAATGTTCCTATAAGCCTTGAAATGCCCGCCTGCTGAATGAATACACCTTATCGGAGATAAGCCTCCTTCACCGCGCTTCTCTATGAGAAATGCAGAAACGTCTACACCAGAGATAGAAAGGAGTTCTGCATTTCATGGTATTGAAAACCCAATGCCATTCTCATTGTGGATGAAGCGGGGAAGGGTTAGAGCCACTGCTAGGTGTCTATTAATGGAACATGGTTGCCTGTAGCGCCGGATTCATCAAAGGTATATTCATAGGCGTGCGCACAGGGTGTGACGGTTGTGCCTGGGCACACCCTAATCACCCAGTGTGGCGCAGATTTCCCATTTAAACCCCTGACATTTCACCAAGGCCCCCTAACGGGGCTTCTAAAAAAAATTGCAAAAAAACAATAATAAAATTGTAAAAAATAATAAAAATAAAAATGACTGACTCCGCCCACTGCCCTACTGACACCAATCTCTGCCCCACTGACACCATCTATTGCTCTACTCACACAGTCAGTATATATACACATGCACACACACATGCATGCACATGTGTTTGAACTTTGGGGGTGCACACCCTAATGCAATGGGCTGTGCACACCTATGGGTATATATTGTTGAAGAAGGTGAATCTAAGGGCTCGTTCACACTAGTGGTTGGGGGATGGGCGGTAAAACCACACAACTGAGCAATGTTTTAACCCTCAAATCTTTTCTCTTTAGCTGCATAGGCAGCAGCTGGGGGGGGGGTGGATGCAATGCAGGAGTTACACCCCCTGTCTCTTCTGGAGGAGGGGGGGGTGGCGCCTTCAACCTATTCAAGTAAATGGGGCTGCAAGTGCACCACGACAGTGTGCAATAAATAACGAAACTCTGTAAATTCTTCTGTAATCTTTTATTATAACATGACTATTAAAATGTGACAGCTGACGCATTTCGTCACTTAGCCTTGAGTCGATCATTTGTAATTTTTTTTTGCAGGCAATGGTAGTTTATTGCCAGCAATTTAAAACCATTTTTTTTTTCTTTATAGATTTCAGTTTTGCTGCAGTAGGTTCTATATACAGTACAGATGCGTTACTTTACAGGCAGACTAAGGGGACCCCCAGGCACTATATTTAAATTTTTCATTTTTATTGTTTCACTTTAATCATTAATAAAATCCCTGCTTCTGTAAAAAATGTATTTTTAAAAAAAATATTTTCATTGATACATGTCCCCCAGGGCAGTACCCAGACCCTCATACCCTTTTTATGGCCAATAACTTGCATAGAAGCCTTCAAAATGGGAACTTTTTATTTATATGCCACAAAACACATGTGGACAGGCACATCCTGTGTTATAACACAAATTTATGAATGGGGCCTCAGGACTTTATTGCTTTGGTGAAGCTTCTCTCTGGGGGGGGGGGGGGGAGACAGATTTTGGAAAGTCCCATGATAGCGCTGACACAAGGAACCGAGGGTCCAGAGTCCTTTAACCACTTTGCGCCGCCGCTATAGACGAAAGACGTCTACAGCGCGGCACTCATCTGCCGCGAGCGCGTCCCTGGACATCCTTCTGTTTACAAGTGCCCTGCGCGCCGCTGTGGGTGCGCATCGAGGAAAATCCGTGCCTGCTGCATCACGCGGATGCCGATGCGCGTGTCTGGCGGCTGCAATGTCCGTCAGGTACCCGCGATCGGCATTTACAGAGCCAGGGACGTGGATCTATATGTGTAAACACAGATGGTGTGTCCCTTGTACATAGGGACACCGATCAGTCACCTCTCCCAGTCAGTCCCCTCCCCCCAGAGTAAGAATCACTCCCAGGGAACACATTTATCCCCTTGATCGCCCCCCTAGTGTTAACCCCTTCCCTGCCAGTGACATTTATACAGTAAGCAGTGCATATTTATAGGTCCCAAAATAGTGTCAAAAGTGTCCGATCTGTCCGCCGCGATATCGCAGTCCTGACAAAAATCGTAGATAATCGCCATTACTAGTTAAAAAAAAAAAAGTCATAAATCTATCCCCTATTTTGTAGACGCTATAACTTTTGCGCAAACCAATCACTATACATTTATTGCAATTTATGTAGAAGAATACATATCGGCCTAAACGGAGAAAAAAAAAATTCTTTTAAATTGGGATATTTAAAAGTAAAAAATATTGTGTTTTTTTCAAAATTGGCAGTCAGGGCCAGATCCACAAAAGGGATACGCAGGCGTTTCTCCTGATACTCCGTCGTATCTCTGTTTCTATCTATGCGGCTGATTCATAGATTCAGTTACACATAGATATCCCTAAGATCCGACAGGTGTAATTGTTTTACACTGTCGGATCTTAGGATGCAGTACCACGGCCGCCGCTGGGGGGAGTTTGCGTCGTAAACCAGCGTCGGGTATGCAAATTAGGAGTTACGGCGATCCACGACGGTTTTTCGCGTTCGCTACGTCGCCGCTAGTCTAGTTTCCCGTCGCAAATTTACACTTTTTTTTTGCTGCCCTAACTTTAGTCAGCAAGTGTATTGCTGTCTAAAGTATGGCCGACGTTCCCACGTCGAAATTTAAAAATCAAAGTCGTTTGCGTAAGCCGTCCGGGAATACGCAATTACGCTACGCGCGTCGCCGTTCGAAAAAATGACGTCATGGCGCGCAAAGCACGGCGGGAGTTCGGAAACGGAGCATGCGCAGTACGTCCGGCACGGGAGCGCGCCTAATTTAAATGGGACTCGCCCCATTTGAATTGGCCCGCCCTGCGCCGGCTGGATTTAGGATACACCGCCACAAATTTTCAGGTAAGTGCTTTGTGGATCGGGCACTAACTTGGAAAAATTGCGGCGGTGTAACTTAAATCCGAAAAGTTAAGTTGCGCCCGGGCTTCGTGGATCTGGCCCTCTTTTTTTGTTTATAGCACAACAAATAAAAACCCCAGAGGTGGTCAAATACCACCAAAAGAAAGCTCTATTTGTTGGAAAAAAAGGACGTTAATTTTGTTAGGGAGCCACGTCACGCGACCGCGCAATTGTCATTCAAAGCGTGACAGTGCTGAAATCTAACAAAAAGGCCTGGGCAGGAAGGGGGTGAAAATGCCCGGTATTGAAGTGGTTAATATCGGTGTTCTTCACAATGATAAACACTAACACATTTCAGAATGACAACATCTCCCCATTCTTCAGGGCAACCAAAACAAAATGCTAAAATGCACAAATAGATGTGAATACAAACAATCCTCAAATCCTACACTTGGGAACACTAAGGCCGGGTACACACGACCAAACATGTATGGTGAAAGCGGTCCGTCGGACCGTTTTCACCGTACATGTCTGCCAGAGGGCTTCTGTACGATGGTTGTACACACCATCGTACAGAAGTCCGCGCGTAAACAATACGCGGGGCGTGTCCGCGTCGTCGCCGCGACGATGACGCGGCGATGACGCGGAGACGTGGGCGGGCCTGCCATTTAAAGGCTTCCACGCATGCGTCAAAGTCATTCGACGCATGCGAGGGACGGCGGGCGCCTGGACATGTACGGTAGGTCTGTACTGACGACCGTACATGTCCGAGCGGGCAGGATTCCAGCGGACGGTTTTAAAACACGTCCAGGAATATTTGTCTGCTGGGAAAAGGCCCGGCGGGCAAATGTTTGCTGGAATTCGGCCCGCTCGTGCCCACACACGACCGAACATGTATGCTGAAACTGGCCCGCGGACCAGTTTCAGCATACATGTTTGGTCGTGTGTACGGGGCCTAAGGCCCAGATTAACAAAGCACTTACGCCGACGTATAACAAGTTACGCCAACGTAAGTGCAAATGTGCGCCGTCGCATCTGTGCGCCAGACCCACAAACAGATATGCGCCTAAAACCAGGCTACACCCCGCCGACGTAGCTCGCTAACGCCGGCGTAGGGTGGGCGCACATTAAGGCTGGGCGCATGGTGCCGCTCCCATTGATTAGCCATTCAAACATGCAAATGAGGGAAATACAGCGATTCACGAACCTGCGTGCGCCCGACGCAGGCTACGCGAGGTGCGTGTAAGTTGTACGTCCGGCGAAAAGTTATTCCCCATAGATGAGGTGCAACCCAGCAGCAGACATGCAAAGGTCTGCACCAGGGAACACAAGCCGGCGTATTTTACGTTGCACGTGTGTCTGGCTGGGCGTAGGTTACGTTCATGCCGTACGCAGTGATCCAGCGTAGTTTAGGCAGTTGTTCCTACGTGGTTGTGAGCAGGCGCAGGGGGATGCGTCCACGTCACGGCGCATGCGCAGTTCGTGATACGAATCTGTCTGGTGCTCAGCCCATCATTTGCAGGGGGTCACGCCTCATTTGCATGGGTCACGCCCACTTCAACCTACGCGGGCGTACGCCTTTGAATACCACGCCACGCTGGCGCAGCGTTGGGAGCACTGGCTTGCCTCTCTGCGCTGCGTTGGCGTAGCGTACATTGGTTACTCTACGGCGGCGTAATGTGCGCCTTGCTCTCTGTGAATCTGGGCCATCATTTTTTGTATGTTAACAGTCATTGTTGCACATGCAAGAAAACAAAATGAATATATTAATAAAACCTGTTCTCATCCAAAATAATAAATACAAAGAAAAAAACATTTATGAAATTTATGATCACATCCTGTGAAAGGGGAAACAGACACAAGTACATTTTAGTAGAGCCAGGAAGGTTGAGAACTTCTGTTATTATTGCTTCCTGTGGCTTCCTGTCCTGGTGATAACCACCCAACCCCCTCCCCCACATTACGGGAGGTCACAGGGTGACAGAAAGTGGAAGAGGAATCTTCCTAGTCTTCATAACTATAAAAAAAATCAATACATCATTTTTTTTTTATATACGTTGTATTATAATTCTTCCTTTTGGGAGAAAGTCTTTTTAGAAGTCCAAGTGACATCCCCCACCTTCACCTGGCCCACAGATCTGGGGCATCAAGCCACAAATACGGGTGGAATCACATAAAATTGCCCTATAGAACTAAGTGGGTGGGGGGGGGGGGTATTTATTATTTAAAATACATCATTTTGTTGTGTTATATTCGTTATGTTACAATAATTTGTTTTCGGATAATTTGTATGGAGTGTTGATATTCGTTTTGGATATAAATTGATTTGATGTTTATGTATATATATTGGTGATAACGATTCGTAGTTTGGAAAGTTGTTTGTTTATTGAATCCTTTAACACACAATGACAACATCTCTTCTCCTCAAATACAACACAACACCCTTCTCATTCACTTCTCAGGAATGCACTTTGCCGTAATCCAACCTCCGGCACAGAACTAATCAGCTGACTGGACTGTGAGATTTACTCGGAGTTGACCTTTTGTTTCCTTAGACCTTTAACGAATGAACGAATCACATCAAATTCATTCGTTATTTTCGCTATAATATCTTTCGTATTAGTTCCATTCAAAAGATGCAAAATTTCTAAATTTGGCCGAATCTCGATTCGTTACGAAACAAATTGCATGTGTCTACTGGCCACCTATCACCTGTCTACACCTAGCACCACGTCTATCATGACATCTAGCACCTGACCCCCTATCACATCTAGCACCTGACCACCTATCACCACATCTAGCACCTGTCCACCTATCACCACATCCAGCACCTGACCCCCTATCACCACATCCAGCACCTGACCACCTATCACATCTAGCACCTGACCCCCTATCACATCTAGCACCTGACCACCTATCACATCTAGCACCTGACCCCCTATCACATCGAGCACCTGGCCACCTATCACCACATCTAGCACCTGACCCCCTATCACATCTAGCACCTGACCACCTATCACCACATCTAGCACCTGACCCCCTATCACATCTAGCACCTGACCCCCTATCACATCTAGCACCTGCCCACCTATTACCACATCTATCACCTGTCCACCTATTACCACATCTAGCACCTGACCACCTATCACATCTAGCACCTGACCCCCTATCACATCTAGCACCTGACCACCTATCACATCTAGCACCTGACCCCCTATCACATCGAGCACCTGGCCACCTATCACCACATCTAGCACCTGACCCCCTATCACATCTAGCACCTGACCACCTATCACCACATCTAGCACCTGACCCCCTATCACATCTAGCACCTGACCCCCTATCACATCTAGCACCTGCCCACCTATCACATCTAGCACCTGCCCACCTATTACCACATCTATCACCTGCCCACCTATCACCACATCTAACACCTGACTACCTATCACCACATCTAGCACCTGCCCACCTATCACCACATCTAGCACCTGACCCCCTATCACCACATCCAGCACCTGACCACCTATCACATCTAGCACCTGACCCCCTATCACATCTAGCACCTGACCACCTATCACATCTAGCACCTGACCCCCTATCACATCTAGCACCTGACCCCCTATCACATCGAGCACCTGGCCACCTATCACCACATCTAGCACCTGACCCCCTATCACATCTAGCACCTGTCCACCTATTACCACATCTAGCACCTGCCAACCTATCACCACATCTAGTACCTGCCCACCTATCACCACATCTAACACCTGACTACCTATCACCACATCTAGCACCTGCCCACCTATCACCATATATAGCACCTGACCACCTATCACCACATCTAGTACCTAGCCACCTATCACTACATCTAGCACCTGACCACCTATCACCACATCTAGCACCTGACCACCTATCACCACATCTAGCACCTGACCACCTATCACCACATCTAACACCTGACCACCTATCACCACATCTAACACCTGACTACCTATCACCACATCTAGCACCTGCCCACCTATCACCATATATAGCACCTGACCACCTATCACCACATCTAGTACCTAGCCACCTATCACTACATCTAGCACCTGACCACCTATCACCACATCTAGCACCTGACCACCTATCACCACATCTAGCACCTGACCACCTATCACCACATCTAACACCTGACCACCTATCACCACATCTAACACCTGACCACCTATCACCACATCTAGCACCTGACCACCTATTACCATATATAGCACATGGCCACCTATCACTACTTCTAGAACCTGTCCACCTAGGACCACATCTAACACATGGCCACCTATCACCACATCTAGCACCTGTGCACACTTATCACTAAATCTAGCACCTGACCACCTATTACCATATATAGCACATGGCCACCTATCACTACTTATAGAACCTGTCCACCTAGGACCCCATCAAACACATGGCCACCTAGGACCACATCTAGTACCTGGCCACCTATCACTACATCTAGCACCTGCCCACCTATCACCACATCTAGCACCTGGCCACCTATCACCACATCTAACACCTGACCACCTATCACCACATCTAACACCTGACCACCTATCACCACATCTAACACCTGTCCACCTATAACCACATCTAGCACCTGACCACCTATCACCACATCTAACACCTGGCCACACTTAGCACCACATCTAGCACCTGTCCACCTATCACCACATCTAACACCTGACCACCTATCACCACATCTAGCACCTGTCCACCTATAACCACATCTAGCACCTGACCACCTATCACCACATCTAGCACCTGTCCACCTATAACCACATCTAGCACCTGACCACCTATCACCACATCTAGCACCTGACCACCTATCACCACATCTAGCACCTAGCCACACTTAGCACTAAATCTAGCACCTGACCACCTATTACCACATCGAGCACCTGTCCACCTAGGACCACATCTAGCACCAGACCACCTATCACCACATCGAGCACCTGTCCACCTAGGACCACATCTAGCACCTGTCCACCTGGGACCACATCTAGCACCTGACCACCTATCACCACATCGAGCACCATTTCACCTATCACCACATCTAGCACCTGTCCACTTTGCTTTCTGTATTGACAGCACTGCAAGAGGGTTTGCTAAAACCCTCCCAATGTGAGCTGCAGTGTCTGTGAGGGGAGCGCGTGAGACACAAATGAAGGAGGATTTGACTCAGTCAGGGAAGATAAGGGAATTCTCGGTTCACTATACAAGGTTTGTACATCACAAGATAAGTAGATTTGGAACTTGTTTAGACTTTAGTTGTACTTTAAAGCTTTCCCAGCCCATTGCTCACCCGGGTCATGTAACCCCATTTTTCCTCTCTGGGTCCACCTTAAATTTTACTGCGTGAAAATGCATTTCAAGAAAAAAAATTCTGGGCCAGATTCACAGTGGAGATATCTGCTGATACGCCGTCGTATCTCTGTTTCTATCTATGCGACTGATTCATAGACTCAGTTACGCATAGTTAGCCCTAAGATCCGACAGGTGTAATAGTTTTACACTGTCGGATCTTAGGATGCAATACCGCGGCCGCCGCTGGGGGGAGTTTGCGTCGTAAACCAACGTCGGGTATGCAAATTAGGAGTTACGGCGATTCACGACGGATTTTCGCATCCGCTACGTCACGGCATGCAATGCACGACGGGAGTTCGGAAACGGAGCATGCGCGGTAGGTCCGGCGCGGGAGCGCACCTAATTTAAATGGCACATGCCCATTTAAATTGGCCCGCCTTGCGTCGGCGTAGGTGTTCATCGCAAGTGCTTGGTGAATCAGGCACTTGCGATGAAAAATGTTGGCGGTGTAACGTATCTACGATACGTTACGCCGCCGCTCTCCTATGTGAATCTGGCCGTCTGTTCTTTCCAAGGCGGCTGGTTCACATCTCTGCGCTGTAGTCTGCTGTGCTTTTAAAGGGAATTTCTAAAAGGGCCATTCACACCTACATGTGTGCGTTAGCAAGCATGTTACAACTCGCACGCAAAGGTGTGAATGGGCCCTGACACACCGAGTGACAGCGCAGAATGGCAGGAATAAAATAGCGAGATACGAGAATAACTGAGAATGGGTGGGGGGGGATGATGGATGTCGGCGGCAGAGTGACACAAGTAGGCCAAAGGCCAATAACGCCTGTTAAGTAAACCTCTAGCCAAACAGGCTACAGAACAGGTTTGTAAAGCACACAAAATAATCTATACATTGTGTTCACATGACGGCTGTCAGATGTACAGATCTGGATTAAAAAGAGGTGGGAAGGGGACAATGCCTTCCCTATGACATCATCAATCCTGGGAAACATTTTAATTTCAAGGGTGCAACCCTTATGTCTAGCCGTGGGCGGCGGCTCTGGTCTCTCAGGTGTGATAAAGGAGACACCGGAATGACACGTTTCTGGAAAGGAAGTTTCTATAATAAATAGATACATTTGTTAAAAGTGACATTTTCACACCTACAGGATAGCTATGGAGTAATGACTGTTTATGTTGTACAGCGCTGCATGTGTTACAAGTGTTTGTGTGTACTTTGGGCGCACTTTTGTTCTTGTGTTATACAAAGTCAATGAGAAACATTCCGTAGAGAGATTTTCCACGGTACACGCATGTTTACAACACAAAAAGACTTCCTGATCACTTACAATTTTTTTGCAATTGACCTGCTTAATGCGTGTAAGCGCAGCCACGTTGCCTTAACCACTTCCATACCAGGGGGCACTTACGCACCTTCCTGCCCAAGCCAATTTTCAGCGCTGTCGCACGTTGAATGACAATTGCGCGGTCGTGCTACACTGTACCCAAACAATTTGTTATCATTTTGTTCCAACAAATAGAACGTTCTTTTGGTGGTATTTGATCACCTCTGCGATTTTTATTTTTTGCGCAACAACTAAAAAAAGACCCAAAATTTTTTAAAAAATGTACGTTTTTATTTTTTTCTGTAAATTTTTGGGGTAAATAAGTACGTTTTCTACTTCGATTATGGGCACCGGTGAGGCGGCACTGATGGGCACCGGTGAGGTGGCACTGTCGGACACTGATAGGCGACGCTGGTATGCGGCACTGATGGGCACTCATAGGCGGCATTGATGGGCACTCATGGGCGACACTTATGGGTGGCACTGATGGGTACTTATGGGTGGCACAGATGGGCACTGATAGGTGGGCACTGGATTGGCACTGAGGGGTGGCACTGATGGACACTGAGGGGTGGCACTGATGGACACTGAGGGGTGGCACTGATGGCATTGCTGGGCATCACTTGTTTATCCCAGTGCCAGTCCCATGTTGTCCCATGTTGCCAGTCAGTGCCCCATGGGCACTGATTGGCATCTATTCTCTTTTTTACTGCCCTTTTTTTTTTTTTTACTGCCCTTCCCTGGTGGTCCAGTGTGGGCATCCCAGGGGGGGGCTGCGCTGATAAACAATCAGCGCGAACACCCCCTATCAGGAGAGCCGCCGATCGGCTCTCCTATACTCGCGTCTCTCAGACGCGAGTAAGGAAGAGCCATCAACGGCTCTTTCTGTTTACATCGTGATCAGCCGTGATTGGACACGGCTGATCACGTTGGTAAAGAGCCTCTTTACTGAGATCAGATGCAGATGCAGAGATGCAGGGTGTCAGACTGACACCCCGCACCACCGATCGCTGCGCTGCGCGCCCCCACGGGCGCTCGCCAGCATGAAATCCTGCAGGACGTCAATAGACGTCCAGTCAGGATTTCACAACCACTTCCCGGACGTCAATTGTCCATTGACCGGGCGGGAAGTGGTTAAAAAAGTATTCATACCCCTTGGGATTTTCCTCATTTTGTCACGTTACAACCAAAAACCGTAAACGTATTTTATTGGGATTTTATGTGATAGACCAAAACACAACGTGGCACATAATTGTGAAGTGGAAGGAAAATGATTTTCATTTTTTTATTGCAAATAAATATGTGAAAAGTGTGGTGTGCATTTGTATTCAGCCCCCTTGACTCCGATACCCCTAAACTAAAATCTAGTGGAGCCAATTGCCTTCAGAAGACACCTAATTTGTAAACAGAGTCCACCTGTGTGTAATTTAACCACTTCAGCCCCAGACCATTTGGCTGCCAAAGGACCGGGCCACTTTTTGCGATTCGGCACTGCGTCGCTTCAACTGACAATTGCGCGGTCGTGCGACGTGACTCCCAAACAAAATTGGCGTCCTTCTTTTCTCCACAAATAGAGCTTTCTTTTGGTGGTATGTGATCACCTCTGCGGTTTTTATTTTTTGCGCTATAAACAAAAATAGAGCGACCATTTTGAAAAAAAAAATGCAATATTTTTAACTTTTTGCTATAATAAATATCCCCCAAAAATATATAAAAAACAAATTTTTTCCTCAGTTTAGGCCGATACGTATTCTTTTTTCTGTCATTTTTATTTGTCGCACAGAATCACTTTAATTAGCATTAAGTTGTGGCACTAATTAGCACTTTATGCATGTGATCTTCTATAGGCAATTAATAGAGAGTGGATATATGGATAAGTAGAGAAACTAATTAATTATTAGTTCACATGCTGCACTATAATTGAGCATAGAGTTACACTAATTTGAGTTAGTGGTGTCATTATAGTATTTCTCATGTGGTTCTCTACAGACATAATCTAGCGTGTGTATATACAGTGGAGCCTCCTAATCCGTTCCAGGAGAATGCCTGTAATCCAAAGCACTCGCATATCAAAGCAAGTTTCCCCATAGAAGTCAATGGAAACAAAGATAATTCCTTCCGTATTGCCTTCTATGGCATGCAATACCGCATGTGGCCAGAGGTGCGGGGGGGGGGGGGGGGGGCACCGGAGAGCCTCGGAAATATTCGGCTGAGCATAGGTGTGCGCAGCCTATTGCATTAGGTTGTGCACCCCAAAGCACAAATACACAGGAATGCCACCTGCTGTCATAGGGAAGAGGCTCTGATGGTGGGATATAGTTGATTGGGAGCATATTATGTCACACCCTAAATACAGGTGAAATGGGTTCCTAAATTTGAGCATTTAAAGCGGATGTGCGCTGAAAAAAAGTATTAAAAGCCAGCAGCTACAAATACTGCAGCTGCTGACTTTTAATATTAGGACACTTACCTGTCCTGGAGTCCAGCGCCGTCCACAGCAGAGCACGAGCGATCGTTCGTCACTCTGCTGCCCCCCCGCCATCCTCGGTGAGGGAACCAGGAAGTGAAGCGCTCCGGCTTCACTGTCCGGTTCCCTACGGCGCATGCGCGAGTCGCGCTACGCCTGCCGATTGGCTCCCGCTGTGTACTGGGAACCAAGGGCCAAATCCTCAAAAGAGATACGACGGAGTAACTGCTGTTACTCCGTCGTATCCCTGGTCCTAACTATGGAACTGATCCACAGAATCAGTTTTCCATAGTTAGGACGAAGATCCGACATGTGTAATTGAATTACACTGTCGGATCTTAGGATGCAGTACCGCATCCGCCGCTGGGGGCATTTTGCGTCGAAATGCCGCCTCGGGTATGCAAATTAGCACTTACGGAGATCCACGAAGCTTTTCAGCTTTGTTTTTTCTCCGTAAGTTTTATATTGCAAACGCAAAATTAGGGCTGCTTTTACAAGGTGTAAACTGTTTACACCTTGTAAAAACAGACCTTTCTTGCTCGCGACGCGATTTTTTTAAAATTTTAAAAAAAAATTTTGGCGCTGTATCTTTTTTTTTACCCGACGCAACTTTATTGTCCCGTCGCAATCCACAAAGCCCGACGTAACGTAATTTCGCGCTATGCACGTCGGGAAAATGACGTCACGAGCATGCGCAGTACGGCCGGCGTGGGAGCGCGCCTCATTTAAATGGGAATCGCCCCCTGGAGAAGAGGAACGCCTTGCGCCGGCCCGATTTAAGTTACACCGCTCAAAATTTCTAGGTAAGTGCTTTGTGGATCGGGCACTTAGTTAGAGATTTTGCGGCGGTGTAACTTAAATGGAAAAAGTTACGTTGCGCCGGGTTTTTGAGGATTAGGCCCCAAATGTTCCCAGAACACCGGTGTCACCGGCGCCCCCGCACCTCTGGCCAAATGCGGTACTGCACACTCCATTAGCATGAATTCTGCTCATTTTGCGAGACAACGCTCACAAACCGAGTCCGGATTTAAAAAAAAAAGTTGCTCGTTGTTCAAAACGCTCGTTAACCGCGTTACTCGTAAACCGAGGTTCCACTGTATGTGTAAAAAAACACAAAGGCATATTTTTTAGCGCATCACTTTTTTCTGTTACTTTTTTAACCACTTAAGCCCCGGACCATATTGCTGGTCAAAGACCAGAGCACTTTTTGCGATTCGGCACTGCGTCGCTTTAACTGACAATTGCGCGGTCGTGCGACGTGACTCCCAAACAAAATTGGCGTCCTTTTTTTTCCCACAAATAGAGCTTTCTTTTGGTGGTATTTGATCACCTCTTCGATTTTTAGTTTTTGCGCTATAAACAAAAATAGAGCGACAGTTTTGAAAAAAATGAATATTTTTTACTTTTTACCATAATAAATATCCCCCAAAAACATATAAAACATTTTTTTTCCCTCAGTTTAGGCCGATACGTATTCTTCTACATATTTAAAAAAAAAAAAAAAACGCAATAAGTGTTTATTGATTGGTTTGCGCAAAAGTCATAGCGTTTACAAAATAGAGGATAGTTTTATGGCATTTTTATTAATATATTTTTTTTACTATTTTTTTTTTCGGTACTGCAACATTATGGCGGACACTTTGGACACTTTTGACACATTTTTGGGACCATTGGCATTTTTATAGCAATCAGTGCTGTAAAAATGCATTGATTACTATAAAAATGCCACTGGCAGGGAAGGGGTTAACACTAGGGGGCGGGGAAGGGATTAATTATGTTCCCTGGGTGTGTTCTAACTGTAGGGGGGTGGACTCACTAGGGGAAATGACTGATCGGTGTCATTTGTCATGTGTCATGATCGGTGTCATGGGTCGCGCTCGCGACCCATGGCTGGGTTCTTAACCACTTGCCGACCAGCCGCCGTCGTTTTATGAGCAAAAGCACATAATATAACGTCGGCTCTCGCACAGGCCACTAAGGGCGCATGGGCGCCCCGAAACCCGTGCGCGTGCCCAGCGGGCACTTTCGCCGCCGGGCACCCCGCGATTGCTCGTTACAGAGCGGGGACCGGGAGCTGTGTGTGTAAACACACAGCTCCCGGTCCTGTCAGGGGGGGAAATGCCTAAAAGTCTGTTCAGACAATGTATGAACAGCGATCAGTAATTTCCCCTAGTGAGGCCACCCCCCCCTACAGTTAGAACACACCCAGGGAACATACTTAACCCCTTCCCCGCCCCCTAGTGTTAACCCCTTCCCTGCCAGTGGCATTTTTATAGTAATCCAATGCATTTTTATAGCACTGATCGCTATAAAAATGCCAATGGTCCCAAAACCTGTACGCCCTTGTGCCCAGCCGTGCCATTCTGTCGACGTATATCGGCGTGCGGCGGTCCTTAAGTGGTTAAGTTGCAACAATGAAGAGTTGAAGCTGTTATAGCTGCAAAGGGCGGGGCCAACTCAATATTGAACCCTACAGACTCATAGCTAGATTCAGGTAGGGCGGCGCATCTTTCAGGCGGCGTAGTGTATCGTATTTACGCTACGCCGCCGTAAGTCAGAGAGGCAAGTGCTGTATTTACAAAGCACTTGCCTCCTAACTTACGGCGGCGTAGAGTAAATAGGGCCGGCGTAAGCGCGACTAATTCAAATTAGGATGAGGGGGGTGTTTTATGTTAATGGGGGGTGACCTGACGTGATTGACGTTTTTTACGAACGGCGCATGCGCCGTCCGTGTACATATCCCAGTGTGCATTGCGCCAAAGTACGCCGCAAGGACGTATTGGTTTCGACGTGAACGTAAATTACGTCCAGCCCTATTCACGGACGACTTACGCAAACAACGTAAAATTTTCAAATTTCGACGCGGGAACGACGGCCATACTTAACATTACTAGTCCAGCTATTTGATGGAATAACTTTACGCCTGAAAACGCCTTACGTAAACGGCGTATCTTTACTGAGATGGGCGCACGTATGTTCGTAAATAGGCGTATCTGTCATTTACATATTCTACGCCAAACTCAACGGAAGCGCCACCTAGCGGCCAGCCTAAATATTGCACCCTAAGGCCCCATACACACGGGAGGATTTATCCGCGGATACGGTCCAGCGGACCGTTTCCGCGGATAAATCCTCTCGAGGATTTCAGCAGATTTCTCTGCGATGGAGTGTACTCACCATCGCATTGAAATCCGCGCCGAAATCCTCTGGCGATGACGTGTCGCGCCGTCGCCGCGATTATGACGCGGCGACGTGCGCGACGCTGTCATATAAGGAATTTCACGCATGCGTCGAATCATTACGACGCATGCGGGGGATCCCTTCGGACGGATGGATCCGGTGAGTCTGTACAGACCAGCGGATCCATCCGTTGGGATGGACTCCAGCAGATGGATTTGTTCTGCATGTCAGCAAATATTCGATCTGCTGGAATCCATCCCAGGGGAGATATATCCGCGGAAACAGATCCGCTGGAGTGTACACACCATAGGATCTATCCGCTGAAACCCATTTGCTGGGATTTATCTGCGGATGGATTCTATCGTGTGTACGGGGCCTTAGATACGACGGCGCAGGGCGTCGTATCTTAGCTAGGTTTAAGTGTATCTCAGTTTGAGAATACACTTAAACTTAGGACGGCGCAGATTGCGAGTTAGGTCGGCGTATCTACTGATACGCCGGCCTAACTCTCTCTGAATCCACCTATAAGACTGGGATGCTATTAAAGTTCATGTGCGTGTAAAAGCAGGTGTCCCAATACTTTTGACAATATAGTGTAGGTTTGGGGTTTGATTTTTTACCCATAATCCTTCCTTATAGAGAACGCAGGGCTTGTGCTGCGTAGGATACGGCACTCCGATTGCCCGTCCCCCGGGGGCCACCTCTCCCGTCTGCCTCCAGAACGTTGTGACATCTTCTTGATCACACATTGAGGTTGTGACAACATCTTGTTACTTTGGTGACTGCGAGGAATCTCTCTCTCTCTCTCTGTGTTACACAAGCAATTATGTTGGTGCGTTTTGTGAAGATTGTGCAACCGACGTTCCTGTTCTTCTATATTGTGTCGCACTAAATTGGCGTCTTGGGTATAAATTTAAATGGCATTGGAGGTAAAGGCTGTATTTTCCATGTCATAGGGAAAGAGAACTAGTTATTATGTCACTGAGAAGTGTGATGTATATTGTTAGTAAAGCCACATACGCCACAGAAAGAGACTTCGGAAAAACATACATTGTTATATCACCGCGGAATTAACCCCAACGTAGCCGGCTGCGTAATATGGAACAATGCTTCAATGAGTGGGGCGGTCATAATTACATGGCTGACAACATTTTTAAAACCAGTTTAGGCGTTGAATCTCAAACTGCTTTTTATGGAAAAACAAGAATCAGCACCGATTCTGAACGGCTAAATACAAACGAGTACAACACGGATCTAGGAACGGCGTCAGCTGGGAAAGGATTCTGTTCAGCCAGTCTTGTGTTCCAAGAGCCCCTTCCAGACAGGGATGCTGGGAGAGATGACGTATAGCTACGTGATCTCGCCCAGCGTATAACTGCGGCGGCTGGTCGGCAAGCAGTTAATGGCTGTGTGTTGAGTTATTTTGAGGGGACGGCAGATTAAGGCTCCATTCACATCTAGGCGTTTTAACGCCTGAAGCTCGACGCTATTGCAGCCTTCAATACGCTGGAGGGGTGATTTAACATTGTCGGCTATGGAGATGGTTCACATCTCCACGCCGAACGCCGAAACGCCGTACGCCTGAAGCTCAAAACAAGTCCCGGACCCTTTTTTTCAGGCGGCGTTCGGCATAGCCGACAATGTTAATCACCCCTCCGGCGTATGTTAGGCTTAAAAAACGACGCGTTTTGTCGCGGCAAATCGCGGGACAAAACGCCGCAATTTGTCGCGGCAAATCGCGGTACAATACGCCGCGTTCAGGTGTGAATGCAGCCTTAGGCCTCGTACACATGACCGGATCTATCCGCTGGAATTGATCCGCGGATCAGTTCCAGCGGACAAATCCGGTCGTCTGTACGGCCTAGCGGATATTTATCCGCGGAGATTCCTCGGGGCCGGACCATTTCAAGCGGATAGAAATTTCTTAGCATGCTAAGAAATCTATCCGCTTGAATCGGGACCAGCGGATTGATCCGGTGGTCTGTACAGACTCACCGGATCAATCCGTCCGCTCCCTCGCATGCGTCGTAATGATTCGACGCATGCGTGGAAGTACTTACCTTCCAGCGTCGCGCACGTCGCCGCGTCATCATCGCGGCGACGGCGCGACACGTCACCGCGGATGAATTCCGCGCGGATTTTGATCCGATGGTGAGTACAAGCCATCGGATCCAAATCCGGAGGAGGAATCCCCGCTGGTAACCGTCCGGTGGACCGTTTCCAGCGGAGATCCCCTCGTGTGTACGGGGCCTTAGGCTTAAAAAACAACGCGTTTTGTCGTGGCAAATCGCGGGACAAAACGCTGCAATTTGTCGCGGCAAATCGCGGTACAATACGCCGATTTCAGGTGTGAATGCAGCCTTATACCGTTATACAAGCTGCACACTCACTACTTTATATTGTAGCAAAGTGTAGTTTCTTCAGTGTTGTCACATGAAAAGATAGAAGAAAGATAGATAGATAGAAGAAAATATTTACAAAAATGTGAGGGGTGTACTTACTTTTGTGAGATACTGTATATAATGACTGTGTGGATGCTGCAATCAGCAGCCCTGTATATTTTGGTATATTCATTTGGAAATCATTATTTTGTATTTTGGCATTCTGAGAGATGGGGAAGTTCACTATATAGGGTTTACATAACTGTCAAGGAGCGCTAGAGTGACACGGCCGGTGAAGTTCAGTCCTAAGCCATTCATTGGTTGACATCGGGCTCTTCGGCAGAAAGATCGCCTTACCAAACGGTTGCCTTATTCCTGCAATTCTAGCGGCTCATATCTCCAGCCTGACAGTTGTGTATGTACATCTGTTTCTCTTCACATTTCCATCATCCTGTCCCTGCGTCCTCGCCGCGCACGCAAAGCAGAGAGAAAAGGAACGGGGCGATGATGATGGAGAGTATGCAAACACCGGCCACTTTATATCCCGCGCATGTAAATGTTCCTCCTGCAGATACAGAATACAAACATCCTATTCAAAGCCTGCAGAGTTAACTCCCTATGTGCCCCGTGTGGGGTAGGTTGTGCGCTGAACAGAGGAGGTTACGATTCATAGGGGTTTATAAAAACGTATGAACTAGAAAAAGGGTGAATAAAACCCTTTAGTAGATCACTTCTGCAATTGAAAAGCTTGAGATAGCTGGACTTGGTCCAAGTATGGGCCATCATTTTACTGACGAAGCAACACACCAATAGCTAGATTCAGAAAGACTGGCTTAATTTTGAGGCGGCGTAGCGTATCGCATATACGCTACGCCACCGTAAGTCAGAGAGGCAAGTGCTGTATTTACAAAGCACTTGCCTCCTAAGTTACGGCGGCATAGTGTGAATGGGCCGGCCTAAGCGCGCCTAATTCAAATGAGGAACAGGGGGGCGTGATTTATGCAAATGACTCGTGACCCGACGTGATTGACGTTTTTAACGAACAGTGATGCGCCGTCTGTGGACATATCCCAGTGTACATTGCTCCCAAGTACGCCGCAAGGACGTATTGGTTTCGACATGAACGTAAATTACGTCTATCCCCATTCACGGACGACTTACACAAACGACGTAAAATTTTCAAATTTCGACGCGGGAACGACGGCCATACTTAACATTGGCTGCGCCTCCTAATAGCAGGAGTAACCTTACGCCGAAAAAGCCTAACGTAAACGACGTAACTAAATTGCGCCGGGCGTACGTAGGTTTGTGAATCGGCGTATCTAGGTAATTTGCATATTCTACGCCGAAAACAACGGAAGTGCCCCTGGCGGCCAGCGTAAAATTGCACACAATTATACGCCGCCGTATTCAAGTTACGTCGGCGGAGGAAGCCTATCTTTTGAACGTATCTGCCTTTGAGAATCGACGTAAAGATACGACGGCGCAGATTTGAAATGACGGCGGCGTATCTGGAGATACGCCGCCGTATCTCCTTACTGAATCTAGCCAGTTGTATTTAGTATTATGTTAAAGGGGTTGTAAAGGTAAATGTTTTTTCAAGGTGAAAAAACATCTGATGGTACCGCCCCCCCCCCCCCCCAGCCCCCATTTTACTTACCTGACCCCTCGAAAGTCCCGCGCGCGTCCACGTGATCCTCTTCGGTTCCCCGCCTGGCCGTTGATTGGCTGGGCTGGACGGATTGATAGTAGCGCAGCCATTGGCTGGCGCTGCTGTCAATCACAGCAGATGACGCGGCGCGCCGGGGGGTGGGGCCGAGTGATACAGTCGGTGTTTACATACGGCTCTCCCCGTTCTTCAGCTCCAGGGAGCGATCGCGAGGGGGTGGCTAGAAACGAATAGCCGCGCCCTCATCCCGGATCGCTCCCACAAGATTTCCGACTGCCGCATGTACCGGGGGGGGGGGGGGGGTCCCGATCGGACCCCCGACCTGCGGAAAGGCAGGAACGTACATGTACGCCCATATGCCTGTACGTGCCATTCTGTGGGCGTACATATACATGCGGCGGTCGTTAAGTGGTTAACCTTACTTTCAGAATAACAGAACTCCAATCCTGCAAGTTGCGTCTATATCAGAGACTCGGGATAGGAGAGTTGTCGGTAGAAGCGGTGGCTGGTAATGTAATACTTCTACCTTCAAACCAATCCCCTGAGAAAATAATGGAGTTTTATATAGGAGAACAAAGGCAGAAGGCTTGGACACACCGTGCCGGAGAATTGCATTGTGTTATTGCCAATTTCGGCCGCGCCGTGTCATTCCGAGCAGATTAGGAAAATCAGAGGGACCAAACGGAGCTCTATAAAAGTTCGGAGAGCTCACATTCTGAAATACAATGAGCAGGCAACTTTCTGGAATATTGCGCTGTTAAAAAGTCGATTAACAGGCCCCCCCCGAAGCGTCGGAGGAAAACATCTTGACCGGCAATTAGTGTCTTTGTGGAAACATTTTATATTTCAAATAGGCGACATACTGTTTGCGCTTTATGTTAAGTAAAATCGTGACGAGTTCAGCTCAAATCACAATGTATTCTTTCCCTGCTAAAGCAAGCATTGAGTAAAGCATTCTGCTCCCACCGAGTGGCGAATTGTAATGCATTTCAAAGGTGGTAGAGCAGGGCCTTTGGCAAGGGGGGGCCCCCGATCCGCCCCGTTTCTACTCAGCGGTGGAATAATGACCTTAATAAAAGATAAATGGTCCTTCAGAGAGACTTGGTACTTTATGTTCCAAATAATCGGCACACGTTCCAAATTGTGAAGCTTATTTTCAGAACGTATGGAGACCCAACAAATGGGGGTAACTAGACCTGTGGGGGAGCTCATGGGGCTCATTACAGCCGAGCTGCTAGGAGTTTCTGTATTTCTAGCAGCAGTGGTGGTGCATCCATAGGGACGCAGGAGCGCCGCCCCCTCTGGGTCGCTCACAGCCAGTAAAATATACAGATTCATACACTGTATGAATCTGTATATTTTCGCCGCTGCCGCCCACTATTCAGCTGACCGGACATTGAGCGCCGGTCAGCTGAATAGCGGCAGCTGACTGGCTGTGTGGAAGTGCCTATCAGGGCTATCCGAGTACAGCCCTGAGGCTGTAGTCGGCTTCCTGAAGCTCATCCACGGGACGTACCGGCCGTGCGTCCGAGGATAAGACTGACAGGCGTCTCAGCCAATCAGGTAACCTGATTGGCTGAAGCGTCATCGAGGGCGGGACGAGGGACTTTGAGGGACGTAGAAGCCATAAAGGTAAGTGCCGGGGGGGGGGGGGTACTGGGCACGGTGGCTACAAGTGGGGGCACAGTGGCTACAAGTGGGGGCATAGTGGCTACAAGTGGGGGCACAGTGGTGACAATTGTGGGCACAGTGGCTACAATTGGGGGCACAGTGGCTACAATTGGGGGCACAGTGGCTACAATTGGGGGCACAGTGGCAACAATTGGGGGCACAGTGGCGACAATTGGGGGCACAGTGGTGACAATTGGGGGCACAGTGGCAACAATTGGGGGCACAGTGGAGACAATTGGGGGCACAGCACAGAGGCTGTGTTTGATGGCATAGTGGTGACAATTGATGGCGCAGTGGCTGTGTTTTGATGGCATGGCACAGTGGCTGTGTTTTGATGGCATGGCACGGTGGCTGTGTTTTGATGGCACAGTGGTTGCGTTTTGATGGCACAGTGACTGCATTTGATGGCATGGCACAGTGGTGACAATTGATAGGTACAGTGAGGCTGCAATTGTTTTTTTTTTTTTTTTGCGCCCCCCAAAAAATGTTGAGCACCAGCCGCCACTGTCTAGCAGTATTGCAGACCACCACCCCATTGCTGTATTCAGTGGTTGACTTCAACCTATGTAAGCAGTCCTGTTTAAGTTAACCATACACAACTACATTTTTTGTTCGAACATTTGTGCAAAAATTCAGAAAAATGTATCATAAAATCAACCAATTTCGTTCAAAAGCCCCTAAAATTTTGTCCAGTCTGGCTACTAGGATGGAATCCCACACGTATCAAACAGACTTCAATAAAATATATACAATTCAGTGGCGGCTCGTGGTTATTTGTTTGGGGAGAGGGTGGCAAACAACCCCCCTCGCAGAACCTCAACAGTCTGGGTGCCACTGTTTGTAGATGCCACACTTAACCACAGCACTCCATTGCTCCTCTGGGATACATGTAAGCCGTTATCAGGATTACCCTATTTTTTAACTTGCTAGCCAGTTATTTCTATTATTTTCTATTATTCTTTATAGATACTTCTGAGCATCCGCCCCTGATGAGTGTCTTTCTTACACGAAACACGTCGGGCATTTAGGATGCAGACTCATGTTTACATTATACCATCTACTCAGAATATTTTCTACTTATGAATTATGGTTTTACTTTTTTTATACTATTTATATTTCCCTTGCTTAGATGTTTTTATGTATATATATGAATTTATCGAATGTATGAACCAATCAATTAAGACCACTACGTGACGCTAAGTTGTTATATATTTATGTATCCTTTGTTGCCCATAGCTCACACACACATACATATGTGTGTGTGAATATTTATGGAATGATATTTATTACAATGTCTTCTCTGTATGTGGTCACTGTCCATTGATATGTTTTATGCAATTCTTTATGATCAATAAATAAGTATTTTCATTTGTACCTCCATAATGCCTACAGCCTCATTTAAAATCCCAAACTTCCTGCTTGTTTCTCGCAGAACCTCAAAGCCTCCCCGCTCGCTGTCTGCCAGCCGGTACACTTACCCCATCTAGGGGATCAGGCAGTGGTGGACTTCAAGGAGCGTGGTGGGGATCAGGGCTATGGGTAGCGGCTCCTGTGTGTTCTCCTTCTACCTCCTCCTCGCTTCTGCCGTACGTCCCCTCCCCTCCTTCTAGGCGTCCAATAGGATCGCCGGGCCTTTCAGCCAATCGGGTGACGGGTATCAGATCCGCTTCACCATACCATTGGCTGGAAGGAGGATCAGTGTTGCAACAGCAAATATTAATTTGTTGTTGTAACACCTGGGTGGGCTCGTAGCGCAATGCTCTGCGCCACAAGTCCACCCTTTTGAAGCCTCTGGCTCTAATCAGGTGTTCCAAAAAAACACCCCCGTCGCTGTAATTCAGGCGCCCAGTGTCTTGAAAGTGCCTGGACGCATGAATAGGGGATGTCGGTGAATCACTAGAAGGTGGAGGCGGGCGGCCGTGGATAGAACTAACTGATAGATAGATATAACTAAACTGATAGATAGACTCTGGTGCCTCTAATGGATTGGCCACTACTGATACAATTCTTCCTGAATAAAAAACACATTTATAGTTATATAGCACCCTCTAGCTAGTGTGCTAGTTGTACAGTGTATAGTTGACTGTCAGTGTAGGTAAATTGGTTTGGCTAAGAGCAAGGCCTGGGTTGAATCTGGGTCAGGGTTGAGTGACTCAGGGAGGCTGGATGACTCAGCAAGCAGCATTTTTGATCTCTCCCCCTGTTTTCTGGAACCTTGGAGAAGCTTCCAGATGTAGTGGATGGAGTCTATGAGGAGCAATGTAGCAGGAGCCTTCTGCATCTAAGTAAGAAACCCCTGCACCTAAGTGGGAAACCCTCTACATCTAAGTGGGAAACCCTCTACACCTAAGTGGCAAACCCTCTACACCTAAGTGGGAAACCCTCTACAACCAAGTGGGAAACCCTCTACAACCAAGTGGGAAACCCTCTACAACCAAGTGGGAAACCCTCTACAACCAAGTGGGAAACCCTCTACACCCAAGTGGGAAACCCTCTACAC
Organism: Rana temporaria; assembly: GCF_905171775.1. Classification (NCBI taxonomy): domain Eukaryota; kingdom Metazoa; phylum Chordata; class Amphibia; order Anura; family Ranidae; genus Rana; species Rana temporaria. The sequence continues at coordinate 196,193,804 of NC_053495.1, forward strand.
CCAAGTGGGAAACCCTCTACATCCAAGTGGGAAACCCTCTACAACCAAGTGGGAAACCCTCTACACCCAAGTGGGAAACCCTCTACACCCAAGTGGGAAGCCCTCTACACCCAAGTGGGAAACCCTCTACACCCAAGTGGGAAACCCTCTACACCCAAGTGGGAAACCCTCTACACCCAAGTGGGAAACCCTCTGGACCCAAGTGGGAAACCCTCTACAACCAAGTGGGAAACCCTCCACACCCAAGTGGGAAACCCTCTACACCTGAGTGGGAAACCCTCTACACCTAAGTGGGAAACCCTGTACACCTAAGTAGGAAGCATTGGCAACCAGCTGCAGGTAACCAGGGAGAGACCTATGAAGTCAACACTCAGCAAGCCCTATTGGGATAGTGCTAGGAGGGTGGGGGACTCTTGACTTTTGATGGTGGGGGGCTATGGATAGAACCGTCCCTTTGAGGGCAACCATAATGCTAATGTGAAATGGAGTTTGACACCCCTGATGTAGTGCAAGGGCCTGCCCGATTGCATACAAATTGAAAGTATTTAGGTTTAAACTCATATTATATGGTTTTCGGAAATCTAAAGGAAGATTTTACAACATTGGGCTTTGTCCGTGACTGGAGGAGGAAGTGATATGGAGACCGGCAATGATATACTCCCCCAGCCACAGCAGTTGTAACCATGAAAACTGGTAAAATTAGGTCTTCCTGAAGAATTTTTTGGGGTGTTGCTTGTGTGCCAGTGTATTGCTCCATGTGCAAAACTTTTTTGCATGTGAGGATTTAGTCACTGTAGTTCCTAGCGGGTCATACAGAGGTTTGAGCGCGCCAGGAATGCAGCTAGGTTGCGATTTCCATGCTCCAGCTGTCACTGTTTTGGAAACAAACCCGCACCAGCACGCGCTTGGACCTCATCAGGCTGGGAATGCATGGCACCATTGTTCTGGTGGTAATAAAAACCTGTTTATGCTTTTGTGAGAAATAGCAAACCGGTTGTCTGAGCCCCGTTTACACAAAAATAAAATTGTTTCATTACCAAATGTTTTCATCATGATGGCTCTCTTTCGCGTGTCATGTAATGAAGTATTATGTATTATTGGCATATGATATAATAGGCCAATTATTGTGTACCGCAATCAAGTGTGCAGACATGGTCTGTACAAAGGATAAGTGGCGTCACCCAGAACCACCAACCGGAGAAGCCAATGTTGTTCAATTTGAAGCTCAACTCTGGGCAATTTTTTTATATTCTAATTAAATATAATATAATGCCCCAAAACAGCAGCTTTTCCTACAATACTCACCTCCTCTCCAGCACTGTCCTCTGCAGTAATCTTGTTCACCACTAGGTGTCCTCAGTCTTGAATGATGTTCAGCCCTGAAGACATCTTATAAGCAGGGGCGGACTGACCATTTGTGCACCGAGGGCCCCATGCCACTAGGGGGCCCCATCAGGGTTGCCAGGCTCAGTAAAACCAGGGACAGTATGTAAAAATATGTGTTTTTTTTACATCTGTCCCTGATATGTCAGATACCGACATGCTTTTGATGTGAAAATCCTGAGATTTTAGCTGCTCCGCCTCTGCACTGCCTCCTGGCATGGTGGCCATCTGTAAGCCCAGGGGCCCCATAATCTTCTATTGCCCGGGGCCCCATGAGTTGTCAGTCCGCCCCTGCTTATAAGCGTAGTGTCTTAATGGCACTCTGTGCTTACAATGATGCAGAGAGCAATGCTATCATCACATATGGTAGGAGAGCTCAGAGGGGGGCTTTTAAAGCGGATGTCTGCTGAAAAAAAAATATTAAAAGCCAGCAGCTACAAATACTGCAGCTGCTGACTTTTAATATAAGGACACTTACCTGTCCTGGAGTCCAGCGCCGTTCGCAGCAGAGGACGAGCGATCGCTCGCCACTCTGCTGCTCCCCCCTCCATCCACGGTGAGGGAACCAGGAAGTGAAGTGCTCCGGCTTCACTGCTCGGTTCCCTACGGCGCATGCGCGAGTCACGCTGCGCCTGCTGATTGGCTCCCGCTGTGTACTGGGAGCTGAGTGTTCCCAGCACACAACGGGGGGGGGGGGGGGGGGGGGTATGCCCATAGTCTGCCCGAGACTGTTGTGGCCGGAAGTGGGTGCAAATACCTGTCTTTAGTCTCTGCAAATATTGACTGTGCATAAATTTATTGTACCGTATATACTCGAGTTTAAGAAGACCCGAATATAAGCTGGAAAAACGTATTGACTTGTGTATAAGCCTACTGTGGCAAATGCAGTAGCTACTGTAAGTGGAAAAGAGGGTCAACAATGCCAATCTGCAGCCTCACTGTGCCCATTTGCCACCTCCCTGTGTCCATTTGCCGCCCCACTGTGCCCATTTTCAGTCTCACTGTGCCCATATGCAGCCTCACTGTGCCCATATGCAGCCTCACTGTGCCCATATGCAGCTTCAGTGTGCCCATTTTCAGTCTCAGTGTGCCCATAAGCAGCACCACTGTGCCCATAAGCAGCACCACTGTGCCCATAAGCAGCACCGCTGTGCCCATGTACCTTTGATCCGCTGTGTCAGTATTGATGAGGAGGGAAGGAAACCTGATTACGCCGTACATTGTCCCCTCTGATTCACAGCAGGGCTGTATGTATAGGAAGTCGGCACCGTCCGCACCATCCTTGCCGTCCACTATAACAAAGCCCCGCCTCCTCCTCGTCATGGACAGACAAGGAGGAGGCGGGGTTTTGTTACCGTGGATGGCGAGGACGGCGCGGACGTTCTATACATACAGCCCTGCTGTGAATCAGAGGGGACAATTTACAGTGTAATCAGATTTCTTTTCATCCTCGTCAAGACTGACACAGTGGGAGAGGAGAACCTGACAAAAAATGTGCTGAAAAACCCGGCTTATACTCGAGTATATACGGTAATTGTCAATAAAAGCCTTTGACACTTATGAAATGTTTGTAATTATACCTCAGTATCCCATAGTAACATCTGACAAAAAGATCTAAAAACACTGAAGCAGCAGACTTTGTGACAATGTATATTTATGTCATTCTCAAAACTTTTGGTCACGCCCGTACTTAGCCTGAAGAAAAAGAAAACAAATGCAGCCACCAAATCTAATAAATGTTTAGCTTCAACATATTGCACTTTTGTTCATGGGTTTAGATATTGTTTAAGCTGATCAATTTTACATGTATATTCAAAAAGAAGAAGAAATAAAAGACTATTGTTATTCTTTAAGTGCTAAAATCTATCACTCTGCATTTTTATTTAAAAGCTGAAGACGCCTTGTAATCTGTTTGCTGTGTGCGCAGGAACACGTGAAAGCTCTTGCTTAAACGACAAGCAGAGAAGTCTGTTTATATTAGGCTTGAATAAATGTCATTGTAATATAATAAAATCTTTTATAGCCGTGGCCCCGTTTTACTGGCAGTCATGTTTTAATTGGATCGCATTTTACTAGGTACATACCCTGTGGAGTGGCAGGATCTCACTGAAAAATAAATACAAACAGAACAGGGTCAGGTACAACACTCAGCTCTGGTATAAAGAAGAATGCTGTCTGTTTGGAAAGCGGGAGGATATTGTTTAAAAGGAAAGGAGAAGGGTTCCTAACCCATTTCATTTTTTCTGGTAAACATTTACAAGTAAAAAAAAAAAAAAGATTTATAACATTTTTTTTAAATGTATGTATAAAGTTATCTGTTATATGGAAAAAAAGAGGAGAGTGAGGACATTAAAGTCAGGAAGAAAAGGGAAAGGAAAAGAAGGAGAAAAATGGAGAGAAGAAGAAAGAAGAAAGGAGAGGAGAAGAAGAAAGAAGAAAGGAGATGAGAAAAAAGAAGAAAGGAGAGGAGAAGAAAGGAGAGGAGAAGAAAGAAGAAAGGAGAGGAGAAGAAGAAAGGAGATGAGAAGAAAGAAGAAAGGAGAGGAGAAGAAAGGAGAGGAGAAGAAGAAAGGAGATGAGAAGAAAGAAGAAAGGAGAGGAGAGGAAAGGAAAGAAGAAAGGAGAGGAGAAGAAAGAAGAAAGGAGAGGAGAAGAAAGAAGAAAGGAGAGGAGAAGAAGAAAGGAGAGGAGAAGAAGAAAGAAGAGGAGAAGAAAAAAGAAGAGGAGGAGAAGAAAGAAGAGGAGGAGAAGAAAGAAGAGGAGGAGAAGAAAGAAGAGGAGGAGAAGAAGAAGAAGAAGAAGAAGGAGAAAATGGAGAGAAGAAGAAAGAAAAAAGGAGAGGAAAAGAAGAAAGGAGATGAGAAGAAAGAAGAAAGGAGAGGAGAAGAAGAAAGGAGAGGAGAATAAAGAAGAAAGGAGAGGAGAAGAAGAAAGGAGATGAGAAGAAAGGAGAGTAGAAGAAAGGAGAAAGGAGAGGAGAAGAAAGAAGAGAGGAGATGAGAAGAAAGGAGAGAAGAAGAAAGGAGAGTAGAAGAAAGAAGAAAGGAGAGGAGAAGAAAGAAGAAAGGAGAGGAGAAGAAAGAAGAAAGGAGAGGAGAAGAAAGGAGAAAGAAAAAAAGGAGAAAGAAGAAAGGAGAAAGAAGAAAGGAGAAAGAAGGGGAGGGGAGAAGATTGGAAACAAGTGGAAGAAGGGAGAAAGGAAAGGTGAGGGGATGATAAGGTAGATGAGGGTTGCAAAGGAATGGCAGATGAGAGGAGAGATGAGGAGAGGAGACAAAAGGAGAGGAGAGAAGAGAGGGGAGAAGAGGAGAGGCGAGATGAAGTGAAAGGAGGAAAGTAGAGTTGAAAGGAAGAAGAAGGGAGATGAGGGGAAGAAGAGTAAAGATAAGAACAAGAAGAAGAGAGAGATAAGAAGAAGAGGGAAGCAAGAGGGGGAGATTAAAGAGAAGAGTGAAGATGAGATGAGGGGAGAAGAGGAGAGGAAAGATAAGGAGAGGGGAGAGATGAGAGGAAAAAGAGGAGAGCTAGAGGGGAGGAGATTGAAGACAAGTGGAAATAGGGAGAGCAGAAAAGTGAGGGGAGGAGAAGAGAGATGAGGGGTTCAAAGCAATGGCAGTATACTTGACTATTTTTTATTAATGTACTTTATCAATAGGTGGCGCTTTCCCAGTTTATGGTTTATTACGTTTTATTTGCATTAGTGAATGCTTTTTGGTAGGAGCTGCTATCTGTAGATATTGTTTGAGGATTTGGGGCACTTTAGCGAGGTGGATTAGCGCAGGAAGTCACCATATTTTTTCATGATCAGCAATAACCTGCCTCTTGCCTGACGTTCTTAAACTGTCAGGATCCATAAAGCAGACGGAGATAGAAAGTGCAGTTAACATCACACCTTTAATATTTGGCAAAAATAACACGGTTCAGGAACATAGTAAAAAAAAAGAAAAATAATCCAGGGTTTGGATGCAGGTAATCAGACAAGCTGGGGTCAGGAAACCACAAGTCAGCGTAGTCAGGAGCAAAAATCAGGAACAGGAATTGGAAGGGACGTCAGCCAGGCCATACACAGGAGCACAGTAAGGAAGCGCTTATAGACCATGCAAGGGCAAGGAGGAAATGAGCTAAGGCTGCTTAAAGCGGTAGTTCACCCTGAAAAACAAGTTTCTAGCATGCCATTCAGCATTGTAGCGCGAGCTACAGTATGCCTTTATATATTTTTTTGGCGCCGTACTCACTGTTTAATCGCGTAGTAAAGTTTCAGACTCCCCACGGGGAATGGGCGTTCCTATGCAGAGGGAACGTGATTGACGGCCGGCTATGGCGCGTCACGCTTCCCGAGAAAAGCCGGAGTAGGACTCGCCTGTTCACGGCGCTATACTGCGCCTGCGCACAGACATCGGGGGCTGACTGCGCAGGCGCCGTGAAGAGCAAAGTCCTATTTCGGCTCTTCTCGGGAAGCGTGACGCGCCATAGCCGGCCGTCAATCACGTTCCCTCTGCATAGGAACGCCCATTCCCCTGAAACTTTACTACGCGATTAAACAGTGAGTATGGCGCCAAACAAAATTATAAAGGCATAATGTAGCTCGTGCTACTATGCTGAATGGCATGCTAGAAAAAAAAAATTTCTTTTTAGGGTGAACCCCCGCTTTAAATGAAAAAGGGAATCAGATAATTAGAACTAAAGATGGGTGTGCTTAAATAGCAAAAAAAACTTCTGGCTGTAGGCTGGACTAATGAGGCAGATTAATGGTAACCAGGTGAGTCAATGTGGTATTAATGAGTGGCTGGCAATTAAGGGCTCTTTCACACGGAGCAGACCGTTTCCGGGTCCGCTCCGTGTGTCTCCGTCGGCTCAGCGGGGATCCCCGCTCAGCTGTCGGCGGATAGGGCGGTCCCCGCACACAGTGCAGGGACCGCCCTGTCTCTGCTACGCTGTCTCCTATGGGGAACCTGATGCAGGTCCCCTCTGAGATAGTTGTCACTGTAACAAGTGCCCCCTCTGGTGACCATTAGTTGAAGGTGGGCTTTAACAAATTTCCAAAACTGCAGCCCAACCTCAAATTTGCAAGCCCCAATTGTATCGGTGGGCGCAATATTTAGAGCATTATGGGATGCCATGCAGGGATGCGGCCACCAGACTCTGGATTTGAAGACTGGAAACGGCGAGGACTACATGAGCAAAGGCAGGAAAATGTCTGCAAATTGTCAGAATGGGAGAAAAATAAGTTTCAGCCACAGACATGAACACACGCCTGGGATTCTAATAAGTGCTCCCCTATGTGCATAATTAGCATGAAGGTAATTAGATGATAATTCCGGGCAGCGTCTTGTGTTGACATCCTCTGCTATGCGCTGATTGTCCTACGGCTGCCAGCCCCGCTCTCCGAGCTCATCAGACTTCCAGCACTGTCTACTTTTCTCCTCCAGAATTCTATAATCTGCCTGGAATTCATTGTACGGAAAAAGGCTCGATTCGTTCTGAAAGCCAAAGGCCCGTCCTCGTGAGCCTCTAAACACCGCGTCTGTCTGAGTGCTGCTGTGTTCTCTGCCCCGGGGGCGCAGCATGTACAAAGTGTCTACCATAGAGACAGCTGTTCTCTGAACTGGATGTCAATACTCACTGACACTTCGCTAAGAAGTGGACGGGTCAAAAATACGGCCAGCAATGTCTATGCACTGAGCAAAGCGTTAGAGACTATCATCACCTCTATCACCCAGCTGTTCTTCTAATGAACAATTTCACACGCGGCACTTGGCACTGAAAGACCCAGATATAGCTGGAAGGAAGGAAAAAAAGAACAGGCGAGGAGAGGAAAAAAAGGAAAAAAAGAAGGGAGATGAATAAATTAAAAGGAGAGAATTGGGAAATGTAAAAGAAGATTAAAACTGTGAGAAGAGTGGAAAGGCAAAAAAAAGAGTAAAAGCAGAAAAAAAAATTAAGGAAAGGAAAAAAATTTACGAAGAGAAACGGGGGATGAAAAAGGGAAGTTAAATGAGGGGAACAGAAAAAAGGAAAGGCAAATAGAAGAGAGGAGATGATAATGAGAGAGAGGAGAACAGAGGAGTAGAGGAAAAAATTATAGGAGAGCAGAGAGGACAGGAAAATAAAGGAAGAGGAAGAGGTAAAAGAGAGAGGAGAGGGTAGAAGTGAAGAGTAATGAAGTCAGGACAGGAGAAGAATGGAGAGAAGTGGAGATAAAAATAAAAGAAAAGGAGAAAATAGGCACGTAAAAGAGATGAAAAGGAAAAAGAGGAGAGGGATTTAGAGGAGAAATGAGAAGAGATAATAGAAGAGGAAGAAGACAAGAGGCGAGAAGAGATAAAAGAAAAGGAGAGGAGAGATAAAGGAAGAGAAGATAGATGGAGATGAGGGGAGAGGAGAGGGAAGAATACAAAAGGAGAGATGGGAGGATAGTAGAGGAAGGAAGAGAGGAGAGGAAGGAAAAGGAAAAGGAGAAGAGAGTAGAGGAAGAGAAGAGGACGAAGCAGAAGGGAAGAGAAAAAAAAACAAAGGAGATGAGAGGACAGGAGAGGAAAAAATAAAAATAAGAGGGATGAAGAGGAGAAATGGGAAGAGAGAATAGGAGAGGGTAGAGTGCAAGAGGAGAGATGCGAGGATAAAAAAAAGAGAGAGGAATGAAGAAGTGAGGAGAGAGTAGATAAAACCAGAGAGGAGAGATTAAAGAAGAGACGATAAGAGATGAACAGAGAGGACAGGAGAGGGAAGGAGACAAAAGGAGAGATTGGAGGATAGTAGAGGAAGGAAGAGGAGAAGAGAGGAGAGGAAGGAAGAGGTGAAGAGAGGAGAGGAAGGAAGAGGAGAAGAGAGGAGAGGAGGGAAGAGGAGAAGAGAGGAGAGGAAGGAAGAGGAGAAGAGAGGAGAGGAAGGAAGAGGAAAAAAGAGGAGAGGAAAGGAAGGGAGGAAGAGGGGAGGAAGAGAACAAAAACAGAAAAAAGCAAAGGTAATGGGAGGACAGGAGAGGAAAGACGAAAAGGAAAGTAGAGGGGCGAAGAGAAGAAATGGGAGGAGAGAATAGGAGAGGAAAGAAGACAAGAGGAGAGATAAGAGGAATGGAGAGAAGAGGAGAAGAAAAAGAAGCGAAGAGGAGAGGAAAAGAAAGAGGAATGAAGAGATAAGGAGAAGAGAAGTGAAGAAAACAAAAAACGATGGTAGAACAAGAGAAAAAAAGGAAAGGAGAGGGATGATAAGGATAAATGAGAGGAGATAATAGTAGAGGAAGAAGATATGAGGAGAGAGTAGATAAAACCAAAAAAGAAGGTAGATTAAATAAGAGATGAACCAAGAGGAGGGGACAGGAAAGGGGAGAAGACAAAATAAGAGATTGGAGGATAGTAGAGGAAGGAAGAGGAGAAGAAAGGCGAGGAAAGAAGAAGAGAGGAGAGGAAGAGAAGAAGAGGAGCAGGGAGGAAGAGGAGAAGAGAGGAAGAGGAGGAAGCAAAGGTGATGGGAGGACAGGAGAGGAAAGATGAAAAGGAAAGGAGAAGGGGCGAAGAGGAGGAAAGGGAGGAGAGAATAGGAGAGGGAAGAAGACAAGAGGAGAAGAAAGGTGAGGAAAGAAGAAGAGAGGAGAGGAAGAGAAGAAGAGGAGCAGAGAGGAAGAGGAGAAGAGAGGAAGAGGAGGAAGCAAAGGTGACGGGAGGACAGGAGAGGAAAGATGAAAAGGAAAGGAGAAGGGGCGAAGAGGAGGAAAGGGAGGAGAGAATAGGAGAGGGAAGAAGACAAGAGGAGAAGAAAGGCGAGGAAAGAAGAAGAGAGGAGAGGAAGAGAAGAAGAGGAGCAGAGAGGAAGAGGAGAAGAGAGGAAGAGGAGGAGGCAAAGGTGACGGGAGGACAGGAGAAGAAAGATGAAAAGGAAAGGAGAAGGGGTGAAGAGGAGGAAAGGGAGGAGAGAATAGGAGAGGGAAGAAGAGGAGAGATGAGGGGAAAGGGGAGGAGAGAGGAATGAAGAAATTAGGAGAGGAGAGAGAAATGGAGAAATTCGGAGAGAAGAGAGAAATGAAGAGATGAGGAGAGGTGAGGAGAAAAAAAAAGCAATGGAGAGGGGAGGACAGGAGAGGAAAGAAGAAAAGCAAAGCAGTGGGCAAAGAGGAGAAATGGGAGATTAGAATAGGAGGGGGAAGAAGAGAAGAGATGAAAGGATAGGAGAGATGAGGGGATAGGAGAAGAAAGGAGAGGAGAGATGAATGCAGAAATGAGGGAAGGAGAGAGGAATGCAGAAATGAGGGAAGGAGAGAGGAATGTAGAGATGAGAAGAGGAGAGAGGAATGAAGAGGAGTGATTAAGAGGAGAGGCGAGAGGCGAAACGAGAGAAGAGGACACAGAAGGTAAGCAGAAATCAGAGTGAAAGAGAAAAAAAGACAAAGAAGAGTAGGGGAGGCAGAAGAGGAGAAAGCAAAATAGAGACAGGCCAGTAAATGAGGAAGGCAGTCAATTCTCCCAGATCATTAAGTAGAGTAGATTCTTTAGAGAACTGTTCATGTGTGATAAGAGCTGGGATCTGTTCCTTTGTACACAATAGGTAGGTAGGTCTTATTGCTCCATCGTTTTTGGAAATCGAAAAGGAAATTGGACAAAGGTTGTACAATCAGATTGTGACCTCTATGGTAAGCTTTAGACCTATACTGAGGATAGTCAAGTCTAGCATGAGACTAATCTACAATATCAGTTTCCATAGGGAGTGAGATCAGATGGCACGTGCCATGACAGAATTCTTTTCGGCACAACACATAATTGTCTTTCAGATCTATTACAACACACCAGTTGGTCAGCGAATCTCACTAGCCGAAATGTGGAGACAAAATGGCCACCACTGGAGGACGCAGTTGACAGTTGTAACATTTCTTCTATGGCTCCGGCAGAATGGCGTCTTGTGCTCATTGTTTTCCTGACTTAAAAAAAGTCCCACGCTTATTTTTCCTCACAGTGGAAGAAAATATTGTATTTCATTACAATTTCCATGCTGACCCCATAACCTGTGTCTTATTTTTGGCTCCGAAGCAATAATCCCCGGCATGGGGGACTTCACCATGAAAGAACCTATTGCCCCGTGTCGTGTCGAGGTCTCCTGTCGCTGGGAGATTAACACTGTTGCTAGGCAACGTGACAAAACAGGCCCCAGATTTTCTATCCATTATGAACCAGTCCATAAGGGAAGCGAAGACTAAAATACACATCTGGAGGACGTGATTACTGATAGACTATGGGTGAGCCTGTAGCTCCACAACAGTTAGAATACTACAAAACACCTATATATCATGAGCAATTACGGCTACCCCATGTCCACACCAGGTCCAGGAACACCAACACGGTTCAAGGAAATATAAGAAACTGTTAGATGGTTTAACTACCCGGAAAGTGTAAAAAAAAAAATGACATTGGGTGGAATGAACCTTGAACCCAACCTTTCTCAACCTTTTTAACACAGAGGAACCCTTGAAATAACTTTCCGGTCTCAGGGAACCCCTGCTAAAACCTACTATATCAGAGCGATCCCTGGACTGTAAACTGAGCTGTGCATGTCGAGCAGGGCCGCCATCAGGAATTTTGGGGCCCCTTATACAGCTTCAGGCATGGGCCCCCTGGAGCAGAGAACCGGGGGGAGGGGGAGGCTGCCGCCACGAATCGAGAAGCAGGGGGGGGGCGCCACGAATCGAGAAGCAGGGGGGGGCACCACAAATCGAGAAGCAGGGGGGCTGCCGCCGCGAATTAAGGTCGGGGGGCTTTGGGTGCTGACGAAAAAAAAAAAGGGGGGTGCCATCCGGGGGCCCTGGGGACTACCGGGCCCCTTACAGGTGTACTACCTGTACGGCCCTGATGCCTAGGCTGATTACCAGCTCAGCTTACAGTGGGCCTGGCCAATCCTGTGTGTCCCGGGATGACTAGCTCCTACGCATGCGCAGGAGTGACGTGGGGCGGCCATACAGAAGTAGAGGGCCTGGGCGTCCCCAGGGTCCCAGGCCAAGGCATAGTGGGTGTAATGCAAGGTAGATTGATGGGCGGCCCTTCACGGCGCCTGCGCAGTCAGTTCCGATGTCTGTGCGCAGGCGCCGTATAGCGCCGTGAAGAGCCGAGACCTACTCCGGCTATCTTCGGGGAGCGTGACGCGCCATAGCTGGCCGTCAATCATCTTCCCTCTGGATAGGAACGCCCATTCCCCGCGGGGAGTCTGAATCTTCACTATAGGATTAAACAGTGAGTACGGGGCAAAAAATAAAAATAAAGGCATACTGTAGCTCGCGCTACTATGCTTAATTTAATGCTAGAATGTTGTTATTGAGGGTGAACCACCGCTTTAAAGAAATAACATTCAGTGAACCATCCAACATTAAGTATTTTCCAAACAGGAACATGAACTCATTAACAGTCTCTATGTATGTCTCAGTGAGGTGAATCTGCAGCACTTACACAGCCTGTGTTCTCTTAGCAGGAATTCATTGTTCTATCTCTCTCCACCCACTTACCCACAAAACCCCTTGCCATCCTCTGCTCTTCTTGATGACCTCATCCTTGGTGACAGAGAGAGCATAGCAACCATATTGGAAAAGGGCAAACAAACACTGCATAACAAGAGTATACACTTGGTAAATGGGCAAAGAAATGATCACATCATTACACTAGCAACCCTGCCTAAACATCAGGGTGCTACACATAGAATGCATTAAAGGAATTGTAAAGGTACAATTTTTTTTTTCCTAAATAGCTTCCTTTACCTCAGTGCAGACCTCCTTCACTTACCTCATCCTTCCATTTTGCTTTTAAATGTCCTTCTTTCTTCTGAGAAATCCTCACTTCCTGTTCTTCTGTCTGTAACTCCACACAGTAATGCGAGGCTTTCTCCCTGGTGTGGAGTGTCGTGCTCGCCCCCTCCCTTGGACTACAGGAGAGTCAGGACGGTATTTGTGGTGTCTATACCTGTGGAGCCCAGGGTATGTCTATTGGGTGTATTGGAGGAGTATGTGGCGGAAGTGTACACAAGGGAGGCTGTTCAAGCTAGGAAGTTGATTATGTGTTACTGGAACCCTCCGACCTCGAGGGAATGGATTGTTAAGATAGGAGATATGCTACGTAAGGAGAAACTTATCTACCAACACAGGGGGGAGCACACGGAAATATGAGAATCTTTGGGCCCCGTGGCTAGATACGCCGGGGCTTTCCCCCGATGGACCTGGTCATGGACAGGTTGTTGGGACTAAATGTGGGATGAGTAATGCCACGTACACACGATCCGAAAATCAGACGACTTTTTCCGTTTACAAGCCGCAAGTAGAAATTGAATAGGTTGCTAAAGTCACGAAAATTCTCGTACGACAGAAAAAAAAAATCGGAAGTGATGTCACGTGTTGTAATGTATTTGTGTTGTATTTTCGGACGACAACCGTACTGACCAAGCGAAAATCGTACGATCTGGTATCCTACGAGGAAAATTTTCGTGCATGTCCCATAAAATAATATCGGATGAACTGTCATGATCGGCTCACAGAAGCCCTGTACCAACGATCCGATTACCGGATGATTCTTCCTCGGACGCCATTTTTCGTACAATATTTGGATACAATATTTGGATGGTGTGTACGTGGCATAACACAGCATGGAAATTCGAGGGTAGTAGAAGTGATGACAGTGGCCCAGATTCAAGAAGCAATTGCGTCTGCGTAACCATAGTTACGCAGCGCAATTGCTTACTTGCGCCGGCGTTTCGAATGCTCCTTATGCCAGTCATATCGTAGGCTGCATTCTTACGTTGGCCGCTAGGGGGCGTTCCCGTTGTGGTCAGCGTATAGTATGCAAATTGCATACTAACGCCGATTCACAACCCTACGCGAGCCCTGCGTACGCAGTTTACGTCGTTTGCGTACGTCGGGTTTCGCGTAAGGCTGCTCCTGCTAATAGCAGGGGCAGCCAATGCTACGTATACCCGTCGTTCCCGCGTCGCAAAGTTTAAATTTTACGTCGTTTGCGTAAGTGAATCGTGAATGGCGCTGGACGCCATTCACGTTCACTTTGAAGCAAATGACGTCCTTGCGACGTCATTTGCCGCAATGCACGTCGGGAAAGTTTCCTGAAGGAGCATGCGCACTACGTTCGGCGCGGGAACGCGCCTAATTTAAATGATCCACGCCCCCTACGGGATCATTTAAATTACGCGCCCTTACGCCGGGAATTTTTGAGGAGCGCCCACGCAAATTATGTGGCTACTGCTTCGTGAATGAAGCGTAGCGCAAATAATTTGCGGGGGCGCAGGGCAAAAACGGGACGCTGCGCCTCCGTAAGAAGTGCGCAGCGGTACCTGAATCTGCCCCATTGTAATAATAATAACACTGCCGTATTTTGTTTTTGATGGCTGTCTGTATGGTCACGTTGCACAATGTATAGTTGCCAAACGCCGTATACCACCTTTCCATCAATAAAAAACTTTTTGTTGGATAAAAAAAAGGTAAAGGAAACTATTTAGGGAAAAATAAATTGTACCTTTACAACCCCTTTAACCACTTCCATACCGGGGGGCACTTATACACCTTCCCGCCCAGACTAATTTTCAGCTTTTAGCGCTGTTGCACTTTGAATGACAATTCCGCGGTCGTTCTACACCGCACCGAAACTACATTTTTATCATTTTGTTCCCACAAATAGAGCTTTATTTTGGTGGTATTTGATCACCTCTGGGATTTTTATTTTCTGCAAAAAATAAATAAAAAAATTACCGAAAATTTAGAAAGAAAAGTTTTTTTTTGTTTCTGTTATAAAACATTGTAAATAAGTACGTTTTCTCCTTTACTGATGGGCACTTATGGCACTGCACTGACGGGCACTGATGGGCATCGATGAGGTGGCACTGATGTGGTGGCATTGATGGGCACTGATGATGGGCACTAATATGCGGCACTGATAGGCGGCACAGATGGGCACGGATAGGCAGCACGGATTGGCACGGATAGGTGGCATGGATGGGAACTGATAAGCGGCATGGATGGGCACAGGTAGGCAGAATGGATGGGCACGGATAATTGACACAGATGGGCGCGGATAGGCGGCATGGATGGGCACGGATAGGCGACACATATGGGCACGGATAGGCGACACAGATGGGCATGGATAGGCGGCATGGATGGGCACGGATAGGTGACACGGATGGGCACGGATAGGTGGCATGGATGGACATGGATAGGTGGCATGGATGGGCACGGATAGGCGGCATGGATGGGCACAGGTAGGCGGAATGGATGGGCACAGATAGGCGGCATGGATGGGCACGGATAGGCGACACGGATGGGCACAGGTAGGCAGCATGGATGGGCACGGATAGACAGCATAGATGGGCACTTTAATGTGTTGCACTAATGTATGTGTTGTACTAAAGGATGCCAATCAGTGCCAAACAATGCCTGCCAATCAGTGATGCCCATTGTGGGCACTGATTGGCTTCCTTTTTTTGTGTTTTTCATCCCTGGTGGCATCTGTGGTGGGCATCCCTGGTGGTCTAGTGAGTTGGAGGGGGGGCTGTGCTGATAATCGATCAGCGCAAACCCCCCCTGTCAGAGGAGCAGCCGATCGTCTCTCCTCTACTCGCGTCTGACAGAAGCGAGTGAGGAAAAGCCGATTACCGTCTTTTCCCGTTTAAATCGTGATCAGCCGTGATTGGACACGGCTGATCACGTGGTAAAGAGTCTCCGTCGGAGACACTTTACCTAGATCGGTGTTGTGGGGTGTCAGGCTGACACCCTGCAACAACGATTGCCGCGATGCGCACCCCCGGGGGCGCCCAGTGGCTCAATATCCTGAGGACGTCAGGATATTGAAACCACTTTGCCGATGTCAATCTGTCATTGGAGGGTGGCAAGTGGTTAAGATAAAAAAAAATCTTGAGGGCCATATTCTGAGTAAATTTACGATGGAGTATCTCAGGATACTCAGTCGTATCTCTCTTTTTTGGCCCGCGTATCTATGCGAGTGATTCTACGAATCATTTACACATAGATACGCTGAAGATCCGACATGTGTAAGTCACTTACACTGTCGGATCTTAAATGTAATTACTCCGCCGGCCGCTAGGTGGCGTTTACGTTCAGGTCTTATTTGTTTATGCAAATGAGCCTGATACGCCGATTCCTGAACGAATTTGCGTCGCGTAACCGTCGCTTACGTCGTTTGTGTAAGCGTAAACTTACCCCTGCTATATGAGGGGTAAGTTTACGCAAGTCCTACGTGGGCCATGTTAAGTATGGCGTCGGGTCCGCGTCGTGTTTTCCCGTCGGGTACGTCGTTCTACTAAGTCGTTCTTGAATACGACTTTACGTCAATGACGCACATGTCGGCGTCATTGACGTTTTACGCCGAGAACTGGAGCATGCGCACTGGGCTATTTTAAGCCCGGCGCATGCGCAGTTCGTTAGAATCGGGGGCGCGCTTAATTTAAATAGAAGCGGCCCCCTTTTGGAGATACGCGGGGATACGCCGGGCCAATTACACTACGCCGCCCCAAACTACAAAGCAAGTGTTTGGGGAATACAGCACTTGCTCCTGTAGGTTGGGGCGGCGGAGTGTAAATGGCTTACGCGCCGCCCACCGGAAATCTACGAGAATATGGCCCTCTGCCTTTACAATGACTTTAAGCTGTGTATGGGGCCCCAAAGAAGATGGCTGAAACCCGACACACAGGGAAGACGCCGAATGCCGGCGAGGGAGTGTTGGGAAGGTGAGAATCCTCCCTTTAATTCCACTTATACAATCATAATTTACTATTGTCATTTATTGATCGCGCCTTTGTCTCCACCATATAATCTCATCGTTTGATCAATTGATATACAATCATATTCATGAACAAAGCATCTCACTGCTGCCGATCATTGCATGGCAATCGTTCATTTTCTGCCCTGGATGATCCAAAGCAAGTCAAAATCAATCAGTAGGGAAGTTCCATATTTTATGGATTCGCTCGTTTTGATCATATCGGCATGTATGGCCACCATAATGCGCATTTATTAGGGAACTACCGTACTTGAAAAGCTTCTCTGTAATACAACATTTGGAAACCCAAACATTAAAAATATAAAAAACATAGTGAGGCAAGGCTAGTATTCACAAAGCACTTGCTCCCTAAGTTACGTCGGCGTAGCGCAAATGGCCCGGCGTAACCCCGCCTAATTCAAATTAGGCAGGTAGTGGGCGTGCTACATGTAAAGTAACCGTGACCCCATGTAAATGAGGGCCGTTGGTACGGCGCATGCGCGCGCATGCTCAGAATCACGTTGCAAATACCTACGCCCAGCACCATTCACGTACGCAAACGACGTAAAATACGACGGCTGTTCCGTCGTCCATACCTTGCATGGGCTGCGCCATCTTTTTGGTGGTTTATCTTTACGCCGGCGTATGACGTCACGCCCGGTACCCGGAAGTAAACAAAGCCGCAATCATGGCTGTCGGCATGTGATCTGTGATTTTTTTTGTTCACCAATTTCATGCATGTAAGCCTGGAGGAGAGATGTGGGGTCTTATTGACAATCTCTCCATAAAGAGGACCTGTCACACGGATTCCTATTACAATGGATGTTTACATTCCTTGTAATAGGAATAAAAGTGATCAAAAAAATTAAAATGTAAAAAAAAGTGAAGTAAAATAAAAATAAAATAAAAAATAAATGTTTTTTTTCAAAACGCCCCAGTCCCCATTATCTCACGCGCAGAAGCGAACACGCATGCAAGTCCCGCCCACATATGTAAACGCCGTTCAAACCCCACATGTGAGGTATCGCGCGTGCGTAAGAGCGTGTGCAACAATTCTAGCACTAGACCTCCTCTGTAACTCGAAACTGGTAACCTGTAAAAAATTTTAAAGCGTCACCTATGGAGATTTTTAAGTACCGAAGTTTGGCGCCATTCCATGAGTGTGCGCAATTTTAAAGCGTGACATGTTAGGTATCTATTTACTCGGCGTAACATCATCTTTCACATTATACAAAAAAATTGGGCTAACTTTACTGTTTTGTTATTTTTGAATTCATGAAACTGTTTTTTTCCCCCCAAAAAAAGGCGTTTGAATAATTATTGCGCAAATACCGTGCGAGGAAAAAAAGTTGCAATGACCGCCATTTTATTCCCCACGGTGTCTGCTAAAAAAATATATATAATTTTTGGGGGTTCTGATTAATCTTCTAGCAAAAACAATTTGATTTTTACATGAAGGAGAGAAGTGTCAAAATAGGGTGGTTAAATACGATTTTCAGGACATTTTGACAGCTCAGTGGGCTGCCTTTGCACCTTGCGCCATCGGTTTAGTCAAGTTTTTGCTAAGAAAAAATTAATTCCATTTTTCGTCCTTTTTTATTTTTTTGTGTATGTTAAAGTTTTCTCCACATCCTGTTTTTTAAATGGAAGAAAAATGCAGATTTGTTCCGTTAAAAAAACGGACCTGAACAGAAGCGGACGTTAAACGGATGTAAATGGGCGGCGTTTGTTTACATTCGTTTTCCCATGGGAATGCATTGCTGTCCGTTTTCCGTTCGTCAATAGACAGATGAAAAAAGGACAGATGGAACGACCGTGTGAAAGGCGCCTCCAGGGCCGGATTTGCTCTCCCTGCCGCCCCAAGGCCAGGTTCCGCAATGCACCCCCTCCCTGCCAACCAAACCACCCCCACCCCCCCCAAATCAACGGAGAATGGTAACCGGATGGCAGGGGCGGACGGTTAGTTCAAATATTTTGTTTTATTTTTTTTACTTTTTTATTACTTTTTTTATTTTTATTTATTTGTAGCTTGTCTTTTACTTTTTTTTGTTTACTTTTCTTTTTTTATTATTATTTTTCTTATTCTTTACTTTTTAATTACTTTTTAATTACTTTTTAATTTTATTAATTTAATTCTTTCTTATTTTTTTTCACCTAACTTTATTGCTATCACACAGGAGAAAACAATTACCTGTGTGATAGCAATTGGAGGTGACAGGTTCTCTTTATTGACCCTGTCACCTCCAAAACAGGAGTCCTAGCACTGTGCTAGAACTCCTGTCACAGCTGAGATGGGAAGAGCACAGCTCACCCCTCTCACTGTGTACATCAGGGGGAGGGACAGGAGACAGACTCGGTGGCTAGGGGGGAGAACGGAGAGAGAGGTATGTTGGGTGGGGGGTGGGGGGAAGGGGAGGACTGAAGGCAGCACACATTTTACAAGTGATTTCACCGACATCGCCACAATCACTTGTTAACGAGTACGCGGATTCCCCCACACTACATTTAGTCCTGCTAGAAAGCAGCTTACCGCCCTTAACTGTATGTTCCGGCCGTCGGGGGACTCCATGCCGCCCCTCTGTGCCCTGCCAACCCGAGGCCTGGCCTCGGTGGCCTTGTGGGAAATCCGGGCCTGGGCGCCTCACATAACCCAATGCAAAAAAATTAAGTAGGCCCTTGAAAAAGAAAAAAAAAATTCTGCCTGAACCCCCCGATCTCCCCAGGCCATGGACAGGTGAACCCTCTGCGCCCATCGCCGATATCTCGGTGCCTATCACCTGAAATCAGATTCTTACAACTTACTAGACGTCCTAGAATCGGTGGCGACAATGGAATTTTCTTTAAAAAAAAAAAAAACGCAATAGAAAGCTTCTGTTACCATAGCAACAAACCCCTGTCACCTCCGCCGCTTAGAATCTTAAGCAAATGACAAATTTGTAGTCCGTCCCGCAGATCCGTCTATTTTATGAAGCTAAATTGTTCGTCTGCTTTTCTGGTTAACTTTGGAGATTGTGCTTTTAACAAAAGAGGGGGGAAAAAAAAGAAAACAAAAAAGTACAACGCAAAAAAAATAAAATACAATAGGGAGGAGGATGGGCATAGGTACTAATTATGTCTGGTGAAGGGAAGGGGGAGGAATTTTTCAACTGACGTATTAAACCGTATAATGTATTATGTATTATGTACCATCCACATTTATTCTAGTTAGAAAAATACACGCGTAAAAAAAAGAAAAAAATGTATTTTTTTTTTTTTAATGATACCCACAATTCTTTAATTGGCTGATTGGGGAATTATCTCGCTCTACCGGCAATAGGGTTGCCACCTTTTCTTCAAGCCAAACCCAAACATTTTAGCAGCTTGGCACACCTTTGGGTTTCCCAAAAAGAGTAGCAATGTGGTATGCATGGCATACCGTAGTGAATAGTGGGTGTGGCCAAATTGCACTTGCTGACATCATCGCCCTGCCCCCCAGACAGCCGCCCACAGCTCCCCGGACAGCAACAGATCTGTGTGTGACAATCTTGGTTACCCGGGGAGCCACAGCCCAATCTGAATAATGTGTCCGAGTTTTATGCCACATTGTTGGTGTCAGTGGAATGGATAGTGCCCATTGTCGGTGTCAGTGGAATGGATAGTGCCCATTGTTGGTGTCAGAGGTAGGAATTATGCCCCATCAGTGTCAGTGGCAGAAATAGTGCCCCAATGTTGCTGTCAGTGGCAGCAATTATGCCTCATTGTTGGTGTCAGTGGAAGGAATGGTGACCATTGTTGGTGTCAGTGGAAAGAATAGTGTCCCATTGTTGGTGTCAGTGGAAAGAATAGTGTCCCATTGTTGGAGTCAGTGGGATGAATAGTGTCCCATTGTTGGTGTCAGTGGGAAGAATAGTGTCCCATTGTTGGAGTCAGTGGGAAGAATAGTGCCCATTGTTGGAGTCAGTGGGAAGAATAGTGCCCATTGTTGGTGTCAGTGGGAAGAATAGTGTCCCATTGTTGGAGTCAGTGGGAAGAATAGTGTCCCATTGTTGGTGTCAGTGGGAAGAATAGTGTCCCATTGTTGGAGTCAGTGGGAAGAATAGTGTCCCATTGTTGGTGTCAGTGGGAGGAATAGTGTCCCATTGTTGGTGTCAGTGGGAAGAATAGTGTCCCATTGTTGGAGTCAGTGGGAAGAATAGTGTCCCATTGTTGGAGTCAGTGGGAAGAATAGTGCCCATTGTTGGAGTCAGTGGGAAGAATAGTGCCCATTGTTGGTGTCAGTGGGAAGAATAGTGTCCCATTGTTGGAGTCAGTGGGAAGAATAGTGCCCATTGTTTGTGTCAGTGGGAAGAATAGTGTCCCATTGTTGGAGTCAGTGGGAAGAATAGTGTCCCATTGTTGGTGTCAGTGGGAGGAATAGTGTCCCATTGTTGGAGTCAGTGGGAAGAATAGTGTCCCATTGTTGGAGTCAGTGGGAAGAATAGTGTCCCATTGTTGGAGTCAGTGGGAAGAATAGTGCCCATTGTTGGAGTCAGTGGGAAGAATAGTGCCCATTGTTGGTGTCAGTGGGAAGAATAGTGTCCCATTGTTGGAGTCAGTGGGAAGAATAGTGCCCATTGTTTGTGTCAGTGGGAAGAATAGTGTCCCATTGTTGGAGTCAGTGGGAAGAATAGTGTCCCATTGTTGGTGTCAGTGGGAGGAATAGTGTCCCATTGTTGGAGTCAGTGGGAAGAATAGTGTCCCATTGTTGGAGTCAGTGGGAAGAATAGTGTCCCATTGTTGGAGTCAGTGGGAAGAATAGTGCCCATTGTTTGTGTCAGTGGGAAGAATAGTGTCCCATTGTTGGAGTCAGTGGGATGAATAGTGTCCCATTGTTGGTGTCAGTGGGAGGAAGAGTGTCCCATTGTTGGAGTCAGTGGGAAGAATAGTGTCCCATTGTTGGTGTCAGTGGGAAGAATAGTGCCCATTGTTGGAGTCAGTGGGAAGAATAGTGTCCCATTGTTTGTGTCAGTGGGAAGAATAGTGCCCATTGTTTGTGTCAGAGGCAGGCACTATTCCGTAATGTTGGTGTCAGTGGAAGGAATGGTGCCCATTGTTGGTGTCAGTGGAAAGAATAGTGTCCCATTGTTGGAGTCAGTGGGATGAATAGTGTCCCATTGTTGGTGTCAGTGGGAGGAAGAGTGTCCCATTGTTGGTGTCAGTGGAAAGAATAGTGTCCCATTGTTGGAGTCAGTGGGATGAATAGTGTCCCATTGTTGGTGTCAGTGGGAGGAAGAGTGTCCCATTGTTGGAGTCAGTGGGAAGAATAGTGTCCCATTGTTGGTGTCAGTGGGAAGAATAGTGCCCATTGTTGGAGTCAGTGGGAAGAATAGTGTCCCATTGTTGGTGTCAGTGGGAGGAAGAGTGTCCCATTGTTGGAGTCAGTGGGAAGAATAGTGCCCCATTGTTTGTGTCAGTGGGAAGAATAGTGCCCATTGTTTGTGTCAGAGGCAGGCACTATTCCGTAATGTTGGTGTCAGTGGAAGGAATGGTGCCCATTGTTGCTGTCAGTGGGAAGAATAGTGCCCATTGTTGGAGTCAGTGGAAGGAATAGTGTCCCATTGTTGGTGTCAGTGGAAGGAATAGTGTCCCATTGTTGGTGTCAGTGGCAGTAACTATACCTCAAGGGCCAGATAAAGTCAAGCAAAGGGCCACATCCGGCCTTAGGGCCACAGTTTGGAAACCACTGATATTTAGCATGGATTCCAATGGCTGTAATTCACACCACTGCAGTGTGTTCTGGTGAAGTCAACTAACATAGAACATGCTGCGTTTTTTGTTGAATTCTGTGCCATTTTATGCTGATGTTGTAACAATTACTGTGTCTTTTAATGATTGTATTTGCAGAAAACAAATAAACAAAGTTTAAAAAAAACACAAAAAAAAAGGTTGCAGCATTTTTTCTGCATGGAACACATCCGGAATGCAAGAAAACACACATAAAAAAAAAAAAGCAGCACAGTACATCAAAATGCATCAAAAATGCACCAGTACGCATTAAAGAAAAAAGCAAAAAAAAAAAAAGAAAAAGAAAAAGAAGGAAACTGGCAAAACAAAGACAGAGGGAAAAAACGCACCAGAACATAATAACTATTGTATTGAAAAGACACACCCACTGCCACGCCCCCTTAAAGGAGAATTATATATATAAATTATGAATGAAACACACAAGTGCTTTTTTTTTACCACTACTTTTCCTTTATATTGGCTTTTGAAATTTGCAAATGAAGCAATTTAGAAATTAGCGCTGGGAAACACTTTTTGAAAGATAAAAAGTACATTTTATATACAACTATATGGATCAGACCAAAATGAGGGACAAATGAGGAGGAAAGAGGGACAGAGGGACATTGCTCCAAATCAGTGACAGTTGAGAGCCATGCAACCGAGATTTTGAGGAAGTGGGTTGGCCATCAGACTGAGGACATCTAGTGGCGGAAAAAAGTACTGTGCGGCAAGTCTTTGGATTGAAGGTGAATATTGCAGCCAAACGTGGTTTTGTTATTTTTTATCTTTTTCTTCTTTCTCTTGTGGCTTTAGGCCGGCGTTCTGCTCAGGTCATGGCAGAGGCCGTTTTAGGAATAGCGCCTTAGACACTTGTACTTCCCTTTATTCTTTTTATCCACGGCTGAACTCCTGCCCGTCTCCGGATCTTTTATCTTCCATACGTTTCTCCCCACCAATTACCCATCTGAGCTGCACTATAAATAGAGGCTGGCAGGTAAAATACGGTAAATGTAGAATCTTCCAAGGCTTGTACGGCCGCGCTGCTGAAGGGAAGACGCCCGCTATGTAATACGATGTCGTGTTTTACATGGACGATGAGAAATGTTTTTTCCTGTTTCTATAGCTGATCTGAGATAAGGATTCCATTTTCATAAAAGTCTTCCTGTAAGTCGCTTTGAAAGATCTCCTTCTCTGGGGCCCAGATTCACGGGCAAATCTGCGGCGGCGTAACGTATGACATTTACGTTACGCCGCCGCAAGTTTTACGGGCAAGTGCTTGATTCGCAAAACACTCGCCTGTAAAGTTGCGGCGGCGTAGCGTAAATCCCCCGGCGCAAGCCCGCCTAATTCAAATGATCCGGGTAGGGGGCGTGGATCATTTGCATTAGGCGCGTTCCCGCGCCGAACGTACTGCGCATGCGCCGTCCCTAAAATTTCCCGACGTGCATTGCGCTAAATGACGTCGCCCCGCCCCCCTACAGTTAGAAACACATATGAGGTCACACTTAACCCCTTCAGCGCCCCCTTGTGGTTAACTCCCAAACTGCAATTGTCATTTTCACAGTAATCAGTGCATTTGTATAGCATTTTTTGCTGTGAAAATGACAATGGTCCCAAAAATGTGTCAAAATTGTCCAATGTGTCCGCCATAATGTCCCGGTCACGAAAAAAAACGCATTAGTAGTAAACAAAAAAAATTATTAATAAAAATGCAATAAAACTATCCCCTATTTTGTAAACACTATAAATTTTGTGCAAACCAATCGATAAACGCTTATTGCGATTTTTTTTACCAAAAATAGGTAGAAGAATACGTATCGGCCTAAACTGAGGAAAAATAAAGTTTTTTTATATAGTTTTGGGGATATTTATTATAGCAAAAAGGAAAAAATATTGCATTTTTTTCAAAATTGTCGCTCTATTTTTGTTTATAGCGCAAAAAATAAAAATCACAGCGGTGATCAAATACCACCAAAAGAAAGCTCTATTTGTGGGGGAAAAAAAAACGCCAATTTTGTTTTGAAAACACGTCGCACGACCGCGCAATTGTCAGTTAAATCGACGCAGTGCCGAATCGCAAAAACTGGCCGGGTCCTTTACCTGCATTTTGGTCCGGGTCTTAAGTGGTTAAAAAAAAAAAACATATTTGTTATTTTTGTCTGTCTTATATGCAGCGTCTTCCATAGAAAGCCAGGGAGGTAATTGGCGAGTAATAGCATCTCATTAGCATACAGCAGTTTGGCAGCAGGTCCCCGAGTGTTCCAACTGATAAGGTATCTATGGTAACCGCGCAGCGCGGTGGTGACGGAACACCGAGGAAGGAGTAATCATCTGGACGCGCAGAGGGACCGTGTCCCCGAAACCTGCAAATGTCCATTATCATTGCAGGAGAGGTTAGAAAATGTAAGAGGGGGGGGATAAAAAAAAGTTAAAAGTGTCAGCAATAAAACGTTACTTATTGGGGGGGCTTCTGCTGTTCGAGGTTTACGACAACAGGGGGCGTGTCCTGAAAGATGGAACTTCATCATCCATGTTTCGTCAGTTTCCTATTTGGCCCTGAAGAATGATTCACAATAAAATGTTCAAAAGGTGAACACAACCTACAAAAACTTTTCATTTAAAGCGGAGTTCCGGCCACAATTTCACTTTTTAAATATAAATACCCCTGTAATACACAAGCTTAATGTATTCTAGTAAAGTTAGTATGTAAACTAAGGTCCGTTTTGTTAGGTTGTTACAGCATTTAGACACTTTATAAAATAGAAATTGACTGGGGCCATCTTAAGTGTGGGCATCATGAAGCCAGACTGTATGACTTCCTGGATTTCAGCCTTGCAGATCTCGCACATGCTCAGTGCTGCACAAGCAGTGTCAGATCAGGTTTCAGCACCTGTGCTGTCCAAGTCACATGATTCTTTGAGACTGGGGAGTGCACAGACTCCTGGAAAGTTACACCCACTACATTCCCAGGAGTCTGTGTGGTGTAGGTTAGGAAGCATTAAGCACCTAGGTGCAGGAAGTGAGAAGATTAACTATTCTGCCTAGCAACAACACTTTGAAGGCATCTAAAAAAAAATAAAAAAATTCCGTAAAGGACTAATGACATTTTTTTAAAACTACTGATGTAATGTTATATTTATGGGTGGAACTCCACTTTAAATACATTCTTCAATAGCTACAAAGGATATACACCCACTTTGTTTGCACCAAATGCCCTTGAAAACCCAGATATTACTGTGACATCATCACTGTGCTGTGCATTGCCTGTGCAGACAACAGATCTATGGGAGGGGCCAATCAGGCTCCACCCACTACAGGCTGCCTGCAAAAACAAACTACAGGAGGGGGCGGAGACAAGACCAGTCACCCTGCACAAGGAGAGAGAGAGAGCAGATCTGTGGGAGGGACCCAACAGACTCCACCCACTACAGGTTGCCTGCAAAAAAAAACTACAGGAGGGGGCGGAGACAAGACCAGCCACCCTGCACAAGGAGAGAGAGCAGATATGTGGGAGGGACCCAACAGACTCCACCCACTACAGGCTGCCTGCAAAAAAAACTACAGGAGGGGGCGGAGACAAGACCAGTCACCCTGCACAAGAAGAGAGAGCAGATCTGTGGGAGGGACCCAACAGACTCCACCCACTACAGGCTGCCTGCAAAAACAAACTACAGGATGGGGCGGAGACAAGACCAGCCACCCTACACAAGGAGAGAGAGAGCAGATCTGTGGGAGGGACCCAACAGACTCCACCCACTACAGGCTGCCTGCAAAAAAAATAACTACAGGAGGGGGGCTGAAACAAGACCAGTCACCTTGCACAAGGTGAGAGAGCAGAGCTGTGGGAGGGGCCCAGAAACTCCACCCACTACAGGCTGCTTGCAGAAAACTACAGGAGGGGGCGGAGACAAGACCAGTCACCCTGCACAAAGAGAGAGAGCAGCAGTGAGCGGTCTTTATTACAGGACGTCTCACACTGGATTTCTGCACAGATCTGGAAGAAACACACAAAGCACGTCGAGATTCAAGAAGAATACACGAGGAATAGATTTAGACAATGGCCTAGATTCAGGTAGATTTGCGCCCTCTTACGGAGGCGCAGCGTACCGGTTTTTACGCTACGCCTCCGTAAATTACGTGCGCCAAGCTTCATTCACGAAGCAGTAGCTCCGTAATTTGCGGGGGCGCTCCGTAAAACTGGCAGGCGTAAGCGCGCGTAATTTAAATGATCCCGTAGGGGGCGTGGATCATTTAAATTAGGCGCGTTCCCGCGCCGAACGTAGTGCGCATGCTCCGTCGGGAAAATTTCCCGACGTGCATTGCGGTAAATGACGTCGCAAGGACGTCATTTGCTTTTACGTGAACGTAAATGGCGTCCAGCGCCATTCACGATTCATTTACGCAAACGACTTAATTTTCAAACATCGCAACGCGGGAACGACGGGTATACTTAGCATTGGCTGCTCCTGCTAATAGCATGAGCAGCCTTACGCAGAAACCGGCGAACGCAACCGACGTAAAATGCGAACGCCGGCCCCGCGTAAGGTTGTGAATCGGCGTGAGTATGCAATTTGCATACTCTACGCTGACCACTACGGGAACGCCACCTAGCCGCCATCGTAAGAATGCAGCCTACGATACGACGGCATAAGAGCCAAACAGGGATTAGCCGATTTGCCCAGTGCTGTCAGTCTGATGCTGAAGGAAGAAAAAGCGCCAGGTTCCTTCTCTTTACCCCAGCATAGGGCCAGATTCTCGTAGATCGGCGTATTTTTGTGCGGGCGTAACGTATCCTATTTACGTTACGCCTCCGCAACTTAGACGGGCAAGTGCTGTATTCTCAAAGCACTTGCTCCGTAAGTTGCGGCAGCGTAGCGTAAATAGGCCGGCGTAAGCCCGCCTAATTCAAATGTGGGACAGGGGGCGTGTTTTATGGAAATGTTATGTGACCCGACGTGATTGACGTTTTTCACGAAGATTCAGGAACCTCGTTACGCCGACTGCAGCCTAAGAAATGCGCGGCATAAGGCTCTTATGCCCGCAAATCTTAGGCTGCATTCTTGCGATGGCCGCTAGGTGGCGTTCCCGTTGTGGTCAGCGTATAGTATGCAAATTGCATACTAACGCCGATTCAAAACGTTACGCGAGCCCTGCGTACGCAGTTTACATCGTTTGTGTATGGCGGTTTTTGCGTAAGGCTGCCCATGCTAAAAGCAGGGGCAGCCAATGCTAAAGTATACCCGTCGTTCCCGCGTCGCGAAATTTGAAATTTACGTTGTTTGCGTAAGTGAATCGTGAATGGCGCTGGACGCTATTCACGTTCACTTTGAAGCAAATGACGTCCTTGCGACATCATTTACCGCAATGCACGTCGGGAAAGTTTCCCGACGGAGCATGCGCTCTAAGCTCAGCGCGTGAACGCGCCTAATTTAAATTATTCCCGCCCCCTACGGGATCATTTACATTAGGCGCCCTTACGCAGGGCATTTTTGAAGAGCGACCACGCAAATTACGTGGCTACTGCTTCATGAATGAAGCGTAGCGCAAATAATTTGCGTAGGCGCAGGGTAAAAAGGGTACACTGCGCCTCCGTAAGGAGCGCGCAGCTGTACCTGAATCTACCCCACTGTCTTTACATGCATCTCGGTGACAGCCGTGTTCCAGACTGGGTGAGACAAGGTCTTGGAGGGGGTCACCATCCTTGAGCAGACGACGCAAGCAAAACGTTACCTTCTTCGACAAATCTGATTGTTTGTCTGCCATGGGCTCCTGTCTGCTCCTCCTCTCCACACATCGGGACTGAGATTTACGAGGATTGAATTAAAATGGAAAACACAGCGTGAATAAAAGAGGCGCCAGGACAGTGGGTTGCTAAGCGGCGAGCGAGTTTCCTTGGAGGTGAAGACGCTGCCAAAGAGGCGGCTCTGGAGGTCATTCATCTAGAAGACGACGCGTTTGCAAACCTCATTAGGACAATACTTCTCCTGCCTGCAAAATGAAGCTGAGATTTCACAAACGAAGATTCATCAGCAAAACAACAAATTGATTGAAAAGTGCCATTAAAGTCCACTGATTGATGCCTTAAAAAAAAAATATGTTTTTTAGATTCCTAAATCTGACCATACACTATACAATTTGATTGTACGATTTCACTTACATCTACCATCAACTATGTAGTACAAGGGCCTGCTTGACTGGATACAAACAGAATGGATCTGACCATCTCTTGTATTATTTCCACAGTCTCTGACCATCTGTTGTATCATGTCTGTAGTCTCTGACCATCTCTTACATCATGTCTACAGTCTCTGACCATCTCTTGTATCAGTTCTGCAGTTTCTGACCATCTCTTGTATCTTGTCTGCACTCTCTGACCATCTCTTGCATCACGCCTGCAGTCTCTGACCATCTCCCGTATCATGTCTGCAGTCTCTGACCATCTCCTGTATCATGTCTGCAGTCTCTGACCATCTCCTGTATCATGTCTGCAGTCTCTGACCATCTACTGCATCATGTCTGCAGTCTCTGACCATCTCCTGTATCATGTCCACAGTCTCTGACCATCTTTTTTACCATGTCCACAGTCTGTGACCATCTCTTGTATCATGCTTTCAGTCTCTGACCATCTCTTGTATTATGCTTTCAGTCTCTGACCATCTCTTGTATCATGTCTACAGTCTCATACCATCTCTATATCATGTCCTCAGTCTCTGACCATCTCTTG
The DNA here is from genome assembly GCF_905171775.1 of Rana temporaria. Taxonomy (NCBI): domain Eukaryota; kingdom Metazoa; phylum Chordata; class Amphibia; order Anura; family Ranidae; genus Rana; species Rana temporaria. The sequence goes on from NC_053495.1 coordinate 196,222,400, forward strand.
TATCTTGTCTGCGCTCTCTGACCATCTCTTGTATCATACACTCATTCTTTACCCATCTCTTGTATCATGCCTGCAGTCTCTGACCATCTCTTGTATCAGGTCCTCAATCTCTGACCATCTCCTGTGTCATGTCCACAGTCTCTGGCCATCTCTTGTATCTTGTCTACACTCTCTGACCATCTCTTGTATCGTGTATTCACTCTCTACCCATCTCTTGTATTCCTACCTTCAGTCTCTGACCATCTCTTGTATCATGTCTGCAGTCTCTGACCATCTCTTGTATCATGTCTGCAGTCTCTGACCATCTCTTGTATCATGTCTGCAGTCTCTGACCATCTTTTATATTATGTCCACAGTCTCTGACCACCTGTTATATCATGTCTGCAGTCTCTGACCACCTGTTGTATCATGTCCATAGTCTCTGACCACCTGTTGTATCATGTCTGCAGTCTCTGACCATCTTTTGTATTATGTCCACAGTCTCTGACCACCTGTTGTATCATGTCCACAGTCTCTGACCATCTCTTGTATCATGCCTTCAGTCTCTGACCATCTCTTGTATCATGTCTGCAGTCTCTGACCACCTGTTGTATCATGTCTGCAGTCTCTGACCATCTCTTGTATCAAGCTTGCAGTCTCTGACATCCCCTTCTATCATTCTCAGTTTCTTCCAAATCTCCAGATTCCTTGTTTTTGTTGCTGTGATCTGACTTCCTGTCAGAGGGTGGCTTTATTCATTCTCCATGGTCCCACTGTATGCAGAGACAGAGTCACCCTCTCTTCCTCGCTCCTGAGATGGGCTATGGGTCTTTTGTACACAGAGCTTGTACATGACCACAACTAATGCGCTCTGCTCATTCCAAACAAATGGAAGCGAGAAGGAAAATGAGAGGTTCAGGAGCTCACAGAGGACAATGCAAGGAGGCAGAAAAACACAGCGACACAGAGACAATTTCATGAAAAATAGATTACAGGGCCATTAACCACTTAACGCCCGCCGCACGCCTATTTACGTCCGCAAAATGGCACGTACAGGCAGATGGGCGTATATATACGTCCCTGCCTTCTAGCGGGTGGGGGGTCCGATCGGGACCCCCCCCCCGCTGCGTGCGGTGGGCGGATTCCCTCAGGGAGCGATCCGGGACGAGGGCGCGGCTATTCATTTATAGCCGCCCCCTCGCGATCGCTCCCCGGAGCTGAAGAACGGGGAGAGCCGTATGTAAACACGGCTTCCCCGTGCTTCACAGTGGCGGCTGCATCGATCGAGTCATCCCCTTTATAGGGAGACTCGATCGATGACGTCACACCTACAGCCACACCCCCCTACAGTTGTAAACACACACTAGGTGATCCCTAACTCCTACAGCGCCCCCTGTGGTTAACTCCCAAACTGCAACTGTCATTTTCACAATAAAGAATGCAATTTAAATGCATTTTTTGCTGTGAAAATGACAATGGTCCCAAAAATGTGTCAAAATTGTCTGAAGTGTCCGCCATAATGTCGCAGTCACGAAAAAAAAAATCGCTGATCGCCGCCAATAGTAGTAAAAAAAAAAAAATTAATAAAAATGCAATAAAACTATCCCCTATTTTGTAAACGCTATAAATTTTGCGCAAACCAATCGATAAATGCTTATTGCGATTTTTTTTACCAAAAATAGGTAGAAGAATACGTATCGGCCTAAACTGAGGAAAAAAATAATTTTTTTATACCTTTTTTGGGGGATATTTATTACAGCAAAAAGTAAAAAATATTGAATTTTTTTCAAAATTGATGCTCTATTTTTGTTTATAGCGCAAAAAATAAAAACCGCAGAGGTGATCAAATACCACCAAAAGAAAGCTCTATTTGTGGGGAAAAAAAGGACGCCAATTTTGTTTGGGAGCCACGTCGCACGACCGCGCAATTGTCTGTTAAAGCGACGCAGTGCCGAATCGCAAAACCTGGGCATTTAGCTGCAAAATGGTCCGGGGCTTAAGTGGTTAAGGAGAGGATTGTTTTTCGGAGAATAAGGATATCATTAGAAGACGCTCCATACGCCTGTCACATTGCCGCGCGGAGCAGGGAAGCCTGTAGGTGGAATGAGAAGCTTCTAAGAGGCGAGAGATTCCATTTACAGGAGGACACAGTTGGCCGACTCCGGTAATGTTTAGATGACGGCTGTGGGGAAATGTTTGTCGCTTCTCCTCTCCTCTGGTATAAGAAGACACCCTGAGCTTTCTAGGCCAATTTACTGTTTAACCAGGTGATGTGTGCCGTGCACTCCCCCTCACCACCACCAGGGGGAGTGTGAGGTATGAAGGACACCTGCCGGGACCGACGACCAATAGATCACATGATGCACAGAACAGTCTGAGGATTCTTCTAGCACTGCCTACCGAAGTCCCGGGGAAGCGCAGACATGTCTGTTCTATCCTGGAAGGATTTTATTCTGAAATAATTTCCATACATTCTTTAACCACTTAAGCCCCGGACCTTTAGGCAGCTAAATGCCCAGGCCAGGTTTTGCGATTCGGCACTGCGTCGCTTTAACAGACAATTGCGCGGTCGTGCGACGTGGCTCCCAAACAAAATTGGCGTCCTTTTTTCCCCAAAAATAGAGCTTTATTTTGGTGGTATTTGATCACCTCCGCGGTTTTTATTTTTTTGCGCTATAAACAAAAATAGAGCGACAATTTTGAAAAAAATGCAATATTTTTTACTTTTTGCTATAATAAATATCCCCCAAAAACATATATAAAAATTTTTTTTTTCCTCAGTTTAGGCCGATACGTATTCTTCTACCTATTTTTGGTAAAAAAATCGCAATAAGCGTTTATCGATTGGTATGCGCAAAATTTGTAGCGTTTACAAAATAGGGGATAGTTTTATTGCATTTTTATTATTTATTTATTTTTACTACTAATGGCAGCGATCAGCGATTTTTTTCGTGACTGCGACATTATGGCGGACACTTCGGACAATTTTGACACATTTTTGGGACCATTGTCATTTTCACAGCAAAAAATGCATTTAAATTGTATTGTTTATTGTGAAAATGACAGTTGCAGTTTGGGAGTTAACCACAGGGGGCGCTGTAGGAGTTAGGGTTCACCTAGTGTGTGTTTACAACTGTAGGGGGATGTGGCTGTAGGACTGACGTCATCGATCGAGTTTCCCTACATAAGGGATCACTCGATCGATACGCCGCCACAGTGAAGCACGGGGAAGCCGTGTTTACATACAGCTCTCCCCGTTCTTCAGCTCCAGGGAGCGATCGCGACGGAGCGGCTATAAACGAATAGCCGTCCCGTCATCCCCGATCGCTCCCCGCGGGAATCCGACCGCCGTGTGTAGCGCGGGGGGGTCCCTATCAGACCCCCCACCCGCTAGAAGGCAAGGACGTACATGTACGCCCATTTGCATGTACGTGCCATCCTGCGACGTGGCTCCCAAACAAAATTGGCGTCCTTTTTTTCCCACAAATAGAGCTTTCTTTTGGTGGTATTTGATCACCTCTGCGATTTGTATTTTTTGCGCTATAAGTTTTTGTTATAATAAATATCCCCCAAAAATATATATAATTTTTTTTTTCCACGGTTTAGGTATTCTTCTACATATTTTTGGTAATTATTATTATTATTGATTGGCAAAAGATATAGCGTCTACAAAATAGGGGACTTTTTTATGGCATTTTTATTAATATTTTTTTTTTTTTTTACTAGTTATGGCGGCAAACAGCGATTTTTATTGTGACTGCAACATTATGGCTGACACATCGGACACTTTTCACACCATTTTGGGACCATTGTCATTTTTACAGCGGTCAGTGCTATAAAAATGCACTGAGAGAGAGCCACGCTGCCCAGCGCCACCAGAGAGAGTCACGCTGCTCAGCGCCACCAGGGAGAGCCACGCTGCCCAGCGCCACCAGAGAGAGCCACGCTGACCAGCGCCACCAGAGAGAGAGCCACGCTGCACAGCGCCACCAGAGAGAGGGTCACGCTGCCCAGCACCACCAGAGAGAGAGCCACACTGCTCAGCACCACCAGAGAGAGCCACGCTGCCCAGCACCACCAGAGAGAGGGTCACGCTGCTCAGCGCCACCAGAGAGAGAGCCACGCTGCCCAGCGCTACCATACAGAGAGCCACGCTGCCCAGGGCCACCAGAGAGAGAACCACGCTGCCCAGCACCACCAGAGAGAGAGAGTCACGCTGCCCAGCGCTACCATACAGAGAGCCACGCTGCCCAGGGCCACCAGAGAGAGAACCACGCTGCCCAGCACCACCAGAGAGAGAGAGAATCACGCTGCCCAGCGCTACCATACAGAGAGCCACGCTGCCCAGGGCCACCAGAGAGAGAGAGTCACGCTGCCCAGCGCCACCAGAGAGAGAGCCACGCTGCCCAGCACCACCAGAGAGAAAGCCACGCTGCCCAGCGCCACCAGAAAGAGAGCCACGCTGCCCAGCACCACCAGAGAGAGAGCCACGCTGCCCAGCGCCACCAGAGAGGGCCACGCTGCTTAGCGCCACCAGAGAGAGAGCCAGGCTGCCCAGCACCACCAGAGAGAGAGCCACGCTGCCCAGCGCCACCAGAGAGAGAGCCACGCTGCCCAGCGCCACCAGAGAGAGAGCCACGCTGCCCAGTGCCACCAGAGAGAGAGCCACGTTTCCCAGCACCACCAGAGATAGGGTCACGCTGCCCAGCGCCACCAGAGAGAGAGCCACACTGCTCAGCACCACCAGAGAGAGCCACGCTGCCCAGCGCCACCAGAGAGCCACGCTGCCCAGCGCCACCAGAGAGATGGCCACGCTGCCCAGCGCCACCAGAGAGAGGGCCACGCTGCTTAGCGCCACCAGAGAGAGAGCCAGGCTGCCCAGCGCCACCAGAGAGAGAGCCAGGCTGCTCAGCGCCACCAGAGAGAGAGCCACACTGCCCAGCGCCACCAGAGAGAGAAAAACTGAGCCACTGACGGGGTACAGACACGCTACACTACTGACCAGAGTCCCCCCCGGGGAACCCGGAGTGAGCGATCGTTTAGCAGGAGGGACTGTACTTTACTTTCACTTATCCTAGGGACTGTACTACGTCTGCAGTCTCTGACCATGATAATGTGATAACGACATTGTCGAAAAAGGGCGGCTCACGGGTGACCCTAAAATGATGCCCCCCCCCCCCCTGAAAAACACAGGTAGGGCTCAGAATTGAGGCGATGGAGGAAACGGTTAATTCTGCCACAGCTGGAGACGCCAACATCGCGCCAAAGCTCGTTTTCCCTTCAAAAGCAAAATTTCTCCTTCTGCAACAACGAAAAAAAAAAAAAAGAATCCCCATTATCGGCCTTAATTCATCATCCTCCTGAAATTACCATCAGACAGCTGTTTAGAGCGCGGCAGAGATGGCGGCTTGTCAGCGCCACACAGAATACATTGTGATCAAAGGAGCCGCTAATTGTGGAGAAGAATTATCATCTGTTTGAACTATTCAAAACTAATTAACATTGGTCCATTTTTTTTTTTTAAAGGTGGGAGGGGGGTCTTTACTTTTGTCTTGCCACAGATGTTTTATTACCAAGCTGAGTGTCCGCAGGAAGGTGGGCGGTGACGGCGGTGACGGTGATGACGGGGGTGACGGTGGTGACGTTGGTGACGGGGGTGACGGGGGTGACGTTGGTGACGGTGGTGACGGAGGTGACGTTGGTGACGTTGGTGACGGTGGTGACGTTGGTGACGGCGGTGACGGCGGTGACGTTGGTGACGGGGGTGACGGGGGTGACGGCGGTGACGGGGGTGACGTTGGTGACGGTGGTGACGGGGGTGACGGTGGTGACGGTGGTGACGGTGGTGACGGCGGTGACGTTGGTGACGGGGGTGACGTTGGTGACGGCGGTGACGGGGGTGACGTTGGTGACGGGGGTGACGGTGGTGACGGGGGTGACGGTGGCGACGGTGGCGACGGTGGTGACGGGGGTGACGGGGGCGACGGTGGTGACGGGGGTGACGGGGGTGACGGGGGCGACGGTGGTGACGGGGGCGACGGTGGTGACGGGGGTGACGGTGGTGACGGGGGCGACGGGGGCGACGGTGGTGACGGTGGTGACGGGGGCGACGGTGGCGACGGGGGTGACGGTGGTGACGGGGGCGACGGTGGTGACGGGGGTGACGGTGGTGACGGTGGTGACGGGGGTGACGGTGGTGACGGGGGCGACGGTGGTGACGGGGGTGACGGTGGTGACGGTGGTGACGGGGGTGACGGTGGTGACGGGGGTGACGGTGGTGACGGTGGTGACGGGGGTGACGGTGGTGACGGGGGTGACGGTGGTGACGGGGGTGACGGTGGTGACGGTGGTGACGGGGGTGACGGTGGTGACGGTGGTGACGGGGGCGACGGTGGTGACGGTGGTGACGGGGGCGACGGTGGCGACGGGGGTGACGGTGGTGACGGGGGTGACGGCGGTGACGGGGGTGACGGCGGTGATGGTGGTGACGGGGGTGACGGCGGTGACAGCGGTGACGTGGCACTTTTCTTGATTCGGAATGAATGTACTGATAATACACTCACCGGCCACTTTATTAGGGACACCTGTTCAACTGCTTGGTAACACAAATTGCTAATCAGCCAATCACACGGCAGCGGCTCAATGCATTTAGGCATCTAGATGTGGTGAAGACGACTTGCTGAAGTTCAAACCGAGCATCAGAATGGGGATTTAAGTGACTTTGAACGTGGCGTGGTTGTTGGTGCTAGACAGTTAATCGGAGTGTTTCAAAAACGGCTGATCTACTGGGATTTTCACACACAAACATCTCTCGGGTTTACAGAGAATGGTCGGAAAAAGAGAAAATATCCAGTGAGCGGCGGTTGTGTGGAGGAAAATGCCTTGTTGATGTCAAAGGAGAATGGGCAGACTGGTTTCAGATGATAGAAAGGCAACAGTAACTCAAATCACCACTCGTTACATCCAAGGTATGCAGAATACCATCTCTGAACGCACAGCACATCCAACCTTGAAGCAGATGGGCTACAGCAGCAGAAGACCACACCGGGTGCCACTCCTGTCAGCTAAGAACAGGAAACTAAGGCTACAATTCGCTCAGGATCACCAAAATTGACAATAGAAGTGCTGTCAATCAGTGCCTCCTCATCAATGCCATCTATTGGTGCCACCTATCAGTACCCCCTATCACTGCCCATCAGTGTCACCTATCAGTGCCCATCGGTTCCCCCTCAATGCTATTACTGCCCATCAGTGCCACATATCTGTGCAGCTTCATCAGTGCCACCATGTCCCGCTGACCCCTCCTATGTCCCGCTGACCCCATCCTATGTCCCGCTGACCCCTCCTATGTCCCGCTGACCCTTCATATGTCCCGATGATCCCGTTTTATGTCCCACAGACCCCGTCCTATGTCCCGCTGACCCCATCCTATGTCCCGCTGACCCCTCCTATGTCCCGCTGACCCTTCATATGTCCCGATGATCCCGTTTTATGTCCCACAGACCCCGTCCTATGTCCCGCTGACCCCATCCTATGTCCCGCTGACCCCGTCCTATGTCCCGCTGACCCCATCCTATGTCCCGCTGACCCCATCCTATGTCCCGCTGACCCCGTCCTATGTCCCGCTGACCCCTCCTATGTCCCACAGACCCCGTCCTATGTCCCGCTGACCCCATCCTATGTCCCGCTGACCCCGTCCTATGTCCCGCTGACCCCATCCTATGTCCCGCTGACCCCTCCTATGTCCCGCTGACCCCTCATATGTCCCGCTGACCCCGCCCTATGTCCCGATGATCCCGTCTTATGTCCCACAGACCCCGTCCTATGTCCCGCTGACCCCATCCTATGTCCCGCTGACCCCGTCCTATGTCCCGCTGACCCCGTCCTATGTCCCGCTGACCCCATCCTATGTCCTGCTGACCCCGTCCTATGTCCCGCTGACCACGTCCTATGTCCCGCTGACCCCGTCCTATGTCCCGCTGACCCGTCCTATGTCCCGCTGACCCGTCCTATGTCCCGCTGACCCCATCCTATGTCCCGCTGACCCCGTCCTATGTCCCGCTGACCACGTCCTATGTCCCGCTGACCCCGTCCTATGTCCCGCTGACCCCGTCCTATGTCCCGCTGACCCGTCCTATGTCCCGCTGACCCCATCCTATGTCCCGCTGACCTCGTCCTATGTCCCACTGACCCCGTCCTATGTCCCGCTGACCACATCCTATGTCCCGCTGACCCCATCCTATGTCCCGCTGACCACATCCTATGTCCCGCTGACCACATCCTATGTCCCGCTGACCTAGTCCTATGTCCCGCTTACCTAGTCCTATGTCCCGCTGACCCCATCCTGTCCCGCTGACCCCATCCTATGTCCCGCTGACCTAGTCCTATGTCCCGCTGACCCCATCCTATGTCCCCCTGACCTAGTCCTATGTCCCGCTGACCTAGTCCTATGTCCCGCTGACCTAGTCCTATGTCCCGCTGACCCCATCCTATGTCCCGCTGACCCGGTCCTATGTCCCGCTGACCCCATCCTGTCCCTCTGACCCGGTCCTATGTCCCGCTGACCTAGTCCTATGTCCCGCTGACCCCATCCTATGTCCCGCTGACCCCATCCTATGTCCCACTGACCCGGTCCTATGTCCCGCTGACCCCATCCTGTCCCTCTGACCCGGTCCTATGTCCCGCTGACCCCATCTTATGTCCCGCTGACCCCGTCCTATGTCCCGATGACCCTGTCCTATATCCCAATGACCCCATCCTATGTCCCGCTGACCCCATCCTGTCCCTCTGACCCGTCCTATTGTCCCGCTGACCCCATCCTATGTCCTGATGACCCCGTCCTATGTCCCGATGACCCCGTCCTATGTCCCGCTGACCAGAATACACCGCTGCTCCCGGTTCCCACAAGATATAAAGTACACCTTTAATAAAGCAACAAACATTTCATTTCCAGCAGTGAGCGGGGCACCTGGCCGCCTGTTCTTCTGCGTTCGATCGATGCCGACTTTTCTAATAACAGATGGCCGGCCTGCTGGATGGCAGCCCTTTAATCCACTTTCCACGCAGGGCACATCTCAGTGCTTTCTTATGCAGCCACATTGTGCGTCTATCGACAGCGCCGCGTACGCACAGCTCTCCATGCCGGACAGACACAAAGGAGAAAGTATTTTTACATCCAGCGCTATTTCTGTTTTGTGTTGCAGAAATGACAGAAATATTGGAAATTTCCTACGCTGAAGTGGGCTGCGATTGTGTAACTAGCCAGGTGCCTAAGGTCCCTCTGTTCCGAGGGGGGGGGGAGGGGAAGAGTAGGAGTAAAAGTGGTTTTGGCATCTGTGTTAATCTTTATTATTTTTGTTAATGCAGCTGCTCCCTGCGCTCTGCTCCTGTGCTCTGCTCCCTGCGCTCTGCTCCTGTGCTCTGCGCTCTGCTCCCTGCTCCCTGTGCTCTGCTCCCTGTGCTCTGCGCTCTTCTCCCTGCGCTCTGCTCCTGTGCTCTGCGCTCTGCTCCCTGCGCTCTGCTCCCTGCGCTCTGCTCCCTGCGCTCTGCTCCCTGCGCTCTGCTCCTGTGCTCTGCTCCCTGCGCTCTGCTCCCTGCGCTCTGCTCCCTGCCTGAAGCTGAAGTTTACTTATATTTTGCTTTCCCTGGTTCTCCCTCATCAACATGCGAATCACATTTTTAAATAAAAACCTGTTTTGTTTCCATGACAGACCTTATTTTAGACTTAGTGATGTCATTACTTGGTCTCTGTGCTTCTCTGTGCAAATGCAGGCAAATCGCAGCTGGTGGGTGGGGCCAGCAGAGGGCTATACATAGCTTTTTGTAAACATCACAGCACCCGGCATCAGTCAGCGTTTATCTCAAGAGCCCTCAGCCCTGATGCAATTAGGGTTTGGGGTTATGCAAATACCAAAGATGCCTTGATGGGTGCAATGCGTCCCTAGGGGGGGGCAGAGGGGGCCCTGACCCCCCCAACATTATGCTGTGCCCCACCAGGTGCCCCCCCCCCCACAATTTTTTCTTTTTTTTTATGGCCGCCGCTGGAGTAACACAGTCTCTCCTGAGAGGGAGAGCGTCCCCAGTCAGCTTCTGCGGGGGATTCCTCCCCCCTCCCTCTGCTCGCTGACACTGCATAATGCGAGCGCTCACACAAACACAGCCGCCCGATCTGCTCCTTCCCCTGCATCCTCATTGGCACGGAGAAGAGTGAGTTGCAGGAAGGACTCCACGAGCACTGTAGGGGGGGGGGGGGGTTCCAAGCCTTCATCTCAGTTACTGAAAAAACAAACAGATTTCTCTCATCCTTAGGACAGGAGAACCAGCCTGTAAATTCCGAGAGTGGTGACTGCAAGCTGAGCCGAGTGTCAGTCTATGACACTCTTTCACAGCCCAGTGAGTCCAGCAACCCCCCCCCCCCCACTCTCCTCACATACGAGCAGGGAGGAATACAGCTCCTCCTCCTCCTTCCAGTCCCGCCCACACTATCCCGGTGTGCTGCATCTGAAGAGAGGGGATGTGGGGGCGGGAAATATGCCTGAGATTCTAGCCTGGACCAGGGTTAAGTGTGTGCACTGCAGACTGCAGTACACTAATCACTGAACTACATTATCTCCATCCCTTCTCTCCCCCATCTGTCTGCCTCCCCCTCTCCTGTTCTTTCAAGACATTCACAATTTACTTTCACTTTCAGTTAGGCAGGTAATATAAGGAGCAAATTTCTTTCCTGCATCCACAGATTGCAGGAAAGAAACTTGCATGATTCCCCCATCAACACAGACAGTGGTGACAGGGGAATATCCCTCCTGCCCAGCAATTGTATTCTCCCGACAAACAGTGACTATCACTAGTGGCTATACAGCAACCACTAGTGATAATCATAAGAGAATCTGCTCATTAATGGTTCAAATCTCAGCCAGTTTCTGCTGAACCAGCTGAGATTTAAACTGTCTATGGCTGGTCTTAGCTCTTAGGCAGCCCATACATTGATCACTTTTTTTCATTCAACTATTAGGGCCAGTGGGAGTAGAAAATCTTCTGGCATCCAGTGGGAGTAAACAATGCCCTATGATCTTTAGTGTCAGTGAAGGAATTATGCCCCATTCTTGGTGTCAATGGAAGGAATTGTGCCCCATCTTTGGTGTCAATAGGAGGAATGATACACCATTGTTGGTGCCAGTGGGAAGAATTGTGTCCTTTTGATGGTATCAGCGAAAGGAATTGCGCCCCATCGTTGGTGTCAATGGAAGGAAATGCGCCCCATCGTTGGTGTCAATGAAAGGAAGTATGCCCCTTCGTTGGTGTCAATTGTGCTCCATCATTGGTGTCAATGGAAGGAATAGTGGCCCATCATCGGTATCAATGGAAGCAATTATGCCCCATCCTTGGTGTCAATAGAAGGAATTGTACTCCATCGTTGGTGTCAATAGAATTATGCCCCATTGTTGGCACCAGTGGGAAGAATTGTGTCCTTTTGATGGTATCAGTGAAAGGAATAGTGGCCCATCCTTGGTATCGTTGGAAGGAATTGCGCCCCATCGTTGGTGTCAATGGAAGGAATTGTGCCCCTTCGTTGGTGTCAATGGAAGGAATAGTGGCCCATCATCGGTATCAATGGAAGCAATTATGCCCCATACTTGGTGTCAATAGAAGGAATTGTACTCCATCGTTGGTGTCAATAGAATTATGCCCCATTGTTGGTGCCAGTGGGAAGAATTGTGTCCTTTTGATGGTATCAGTGAAAGGAATAGTGGCCCATCCTTGGTATCGTTGGAAGGAATTGCGCCCCATCATTGGTGTCAATGGAAGGAATTGTGCCCCTTCGTTGGTGTCAATGGAAGGAATAGTGGCCCATCATCGGTATCAATGGAAGCAATTATGCCCCATCCTTGGTGTCAATAGAAGGAATTGTACTCCATCGTTGGTGTCAATAGAATTATGCCCCATTGTTGGCGCCAGTGGGAAGAATTGTGTCCTTTTGATGGTATCAGTGAAAGGAATAGTGGCCCATCCTTGGTGTCAATGGAAGGAAGTATGCCCCTTCGTTGGTGTCAATTGTGCTCCATCATTGGTGTCAATGGAAGGAATTGTGCCCCATTGTTGGCGCCAGTGGGAAGAATTGTGTCCTTTTGTTGGTCAATGGAAGCAATTATGCCCCATTCTTGGTGTCAATGGAAGGAATTGTACTCCATCGTTGGTGTCAATAGACAACACACCGGGAATGCCTGGAGGAACACAATCCCCGCCCCCTGCTTGTGATTGGAGAAATCATAAATCCATAGTTCAATCACTGTGCTGTGATTTGTTGCAGCACAAGCTGACTTTTGAGAAGGGGGGGGGGTGTCCCTGAATGGTAGTTTGGAAACGCGGTCACCCTAAATTCGGTGCCCATCAGGGCAGCCTCATCAGCGCACATCAGTGAAGGAGAAAAATTAGCTGTTTGCAAAATTTAATAACAAACTATTAAAAAAACAAATTTCCCCAAGGGTCCTTTCATACGTGCAGACCGTTCGTCCGTTTACGGACTGCAATGCTTTCCAATGGGATAGCGTACGTTAGCGGGTGAGCATCCGCTAACGTCCGTTAACATCCGTCTCCGTTAAGCTTCGTTTTTTTGAACGAAAGAAAATCCTATTTTTCTTCCGTCAAAAAAACGGAACGGACGAAAAACGGATGTTAGCGGACGATCCGTTTAACATCCGATCCGCTAACATCCGTTTTTCATCAAAATATGTAATAAAAATAAAGTTCTAACAAAAAAAAAAAAAACAGATGAAAAACGAATGAAAAACGGATGACAACTGATAAAAAACGGATGGCAACTGATGAAAAACGGATGACAACTGATAAAAAACGGATGGCAACTGATGAAAAACGGATGACAACTGATAAAAAACGGATGGCAACTGATGAAAAACGGATAAAAAAAGGATGACAACTGATGAAAAACGGATGTAAAACGGATGAAAAAACGGATCAACTGATGATAAAAAACTGATCTAAAAAACGGTCCGCACGTTTGAAAGGACCCTAAAAAATTTTGTCCTTTTTTCGTTTGTTTAGCAAAAAAAAAAAAACCCCAGAGGTGATTAAATGCCACCAGAAGAAAGCTCTATTTGTGGGAAAAAAATGATAAAAATGTCATTTGGGTACAGTGTAGCACGACCGCGCAATTCTCATTCAAATTGTGACAGCGCTGAAAGCTGAAAATTGGCCTGGGCAGGAAGGGGGGTGAAAATGCCCGGCAGGCGAGTGGTTAAAAAAACAAAAAATAATTGCGATGTACTTCTGCTTTAAATTCGCACGTCAAGTAATTATTTGCACCCCACTGACCTGAGGTTGGCAGTGCCCCCCCCGAGCGTGCGGCAGACAAAGCCTCCCAGCGGGACGCGTGTAGTTATGAACGGTACAGAGATTATCTGTCATAGCGCAGCGTCTCTCTGTGATGTGCACAACGCCGCCCTCACCTCCCTCCGCCGCACAGAGCAGGACCATCGCAATGACCTTTTCCGCGCCGCGCCTTTGTGGGAATTGCTGTCAGAGCGAAGCATTCACATGTCTGACGGCCAGCAACCCGCTAATTCACATTTCCAGGCTTTGTACTGTCCTGACAACGTTCACCTTATTATGTCCCAACCAATAATCAGCTACGTGAGAAGAGGGAAGATCTCGCCGCCGCCGCCGCCGGAAAGTCGAACTGAACGATTGTCTTCAGCAAAAAAAAAACTGATTTCGAGGGTCCAGAATAGTGTTGCTCACGAATATTCGTATTGCGAATATTCGGCTCGAATATGGCATATTCGAGTATTCGCGATATATTTCGAATTTCGCGGTGAATATTCGCTATTCCGAATATTCGAATTTTTTCAATTTTATTTTTAGAACAGATCACATCCTAGAGATCTCCATCGACGTCTAAAAGCATTGCTGGTATGATTAGAGACCTTGGGCCGAGTAGCTGAAGCGATCATTTTATATTGCCGAAAAATCGCAATGCGATTATTCGGCAATCGGAATATCGCGCGATTATTTTCTCCGCCCTTCTTTTGCATCAGAGCCAATCAGAGGGCTCCTACCGCAGTTGTCGAAATTCCGCAATAAATATCGCATTCGCATTTTGCGAAATTTCGATAAAATATCACGAATATTCTGAGCCAATCAGAGGGCTCCTACCGCAGTTGTCGAAATTCCGCAATAAATATCGCATTCGCATTTTGCGAAATTTCGATAAAATATCACGAATATTCTGAGCCAATCAGAGGGCTCCTACCGCAGTTGTCGAAATTCGGCAATAAATATCGCATTCGCATTTTGCGAAATTTCGATGAAATATCACGAATATTCTGAGCCAATCAGAGGGCTCCTACCGCAGTTGTCGAAATTCCGCAATAAATATCGCATTCGCATTTTGCGAAATTTCAATGAAATATCACGAATATTCTGAGCCAATCAGAGGGCTCCTACCGCAGCTGTTGAAATTTCGCAATTATTTTCGCATTCGCAATAGCGAAATTTCGCAAAAAATTCATTTCGATAAAATATCTCGAATATTCGGCTATATATTCGTTAGGGTTGTCCCGATACCACTTTTTTAGGACCGAGTACAAGTACCGATACTTTTTTTCAAGTACTCGCCGATACCGAATACCGATACTTTTTTTAAATGTGTCCCCAAATGCAGCCATGTCCCCCCACATATTGCAGCCATGTCCCTCACATATGCAGCCATGTCCCTCACATATGCAGCCATGTCCCTCACATATGCAGCCATGTCCCTCACATATGCAGCCATGTCCCTCACATATGCAGCCATGTCCCCCCCCATATCCAGACATGTCCCCCCCATATGCAGCCATGTCCCCCCCATGTGCAGCCATGTCCCTCTAGCCATGTCCCTCACATATGCAGCCATGTCCCTCACATATGCAGCCATGTCCCTCACATATGCAGCCATGTCCCTCTAGCCATGTCCCTCACATATGCAGCCATGTCCCTCTAGCCATGTCCCTCACATATGCAGCCATGTCCCTCTAGCCATGTCCCTCACATATGCAGCCATGTCCCTCTAGCCATGTCCCGCGATGCGGCGGCAGCGGCGGGGGGGGAAAGGGGGGGGGAGTATTCTATTTAGGTATCGGGGGTATTTGCGCGAGTACGAGTACTCCCGCAAATACTCGGTATCGGTCCCGATACCGATACTGGTATCGGTATCTGAACAACCCTAATATTCGTGATATATCGCGAAATCGAATATGGCGTATTCTGCTCAACACTAGTCCAGAATACTTCCTACCTTTATATAAGTTTTATTGTGATAAGAGCAGAAGGGAACCTCTGTGTTGTCCTGCTGTCCCTTTTCTCAGGAATCCCACCAAAGGGGCATGTTGTTGCATATATGGTGCTAACAGGTCTTGGTCTTCAGGTTGCCTCATTGGCAATAGCAACCAAAGCAACCAAACCAAACCTAGTGACCGTAACATAGTATTTTCTCAAACCACTTTATTTTTGATGAATGAATAACATTCAACCTGGAGAGCAAACAGTCTTATAACATTTGATTTTGCCCCCTAAGCACACAAATGTACATGTAGTTTCACAGGGAAAATAGCACTGCAAGTTTTTATAAATACACCCCTAATGCCGCGTACACACGATCATTTTTCAGCATGAAAAAAAACAAAAGGCCCAGATTCTCGTAGAATGGCGTAAAACTGTGCGGGCGTAACGTATCTCATTTACGTTACGCCGCCGCAAGTTTTACAGGCAAGTGCTTTATTCACAAAGAACTTGCCTGTAAAGTTGTGGCGGCGTAGCGTAAATCCCCCGGTGCAAGCCCGCCTAATTCAAATGAGCCGGGTAGGGGGCGTGGATCATTTAAATTAGGCGTGTGCCCGCGCCGAACGTACTGCGCATGCGCCGTTCCTAAAATTTCACGACGTGCATTGCGCTAAATGACGTCGCAAGGACGTCATTGGTTTCGAATGTGGTGCGGTTCAGGTGCGATTCATATGCTGTGATTCTTAAGGTGATTTAGCCTTTTTTTACAGCTTAAAAATGCCTGTCCATGTTTTTTCTTTTTTGAACTTTTAATTTTTTTTTTGAGCTGGAGCTCAAAAACGCCGCGGTAGCGGTTTTTAGCGTTTTTGCGTGTTTTTTAACGTCTGGCGTTTTTACAGCTCTAAGGCTGGAGATTCAGAACGCACTGGTCCTGTTTTTTTTTTTTTGCAGCTTAAAAACGGCTCAGCCATCTACAGCTCAAAAACCGTCATGGTGGGCATGAGGCCATAGACTTATGCCGCGTACACACCATCACTTTATGTCATGAAAAAAAATGCGCAAGTGCTTACTTGCTCCGGTGTAACGAGTGCTCCTGATTCAGGAACCTCGTTACACCGACTGCAGCCTAGGATGTGACAAACATAAGCCTCCTTATGCCTTCACATCCCAGGCTGCATTCTTGCGTTGGCCGCTAGGGGGCGCGGCCTTTGTGATCGGCGTATAGTATGCAAATTGCATACTACACCGATTCACAAAAGTTGCGCGGGCCCTGCGCACGCAAGGTACGGAGTTTCCGTACGGCGACTTTAGCATAAGGCTGCTCCTGCTAATAGCAGGCGCAACCAATGCTAAAGTATAGCTGCGCTTCCCGCTCGCGACGTTCAAATTTTACGTCGTTTACGTAAGTGAACCGTGAATGGCGCTGGACGCCATTCACGTTCACTTAGAAGCAAATGACGTCCTTGCGACGTCATTTGCCGCAATGCACGTCGGGAAAGTTTCCCGACGGAGCATGCGCTGTTCGCTCGGCGCGGGAGCGCGCCTAATTTAAATGATTCCCGCCCCCGGCGGGATCATTTACATTAGGCAGCCTTACGCACGGCTGATTAACATATCGCCCGCGCAATTTACGGAGCAACTGCTCCGTGAATCGCGGGCAAAGCGCAATATTTGCGTGGGCGCAGAGAAACATTTTTGCTCTTTGCCCACGCAAATATTGCGCGATTCTACCTGAATCTGGGCCATGGTGTGTACGGGGCATAACATGGAGAGCTGTTTTTAAGCTGCAAAAAAAGCTCAGAAAAGTGGCTGTAAAAACGTCCATGGAAATGAAGCCTCAACGTTTGAATCTCGAGCCGTTCAGCAGGAACCATGCATGGGCAGGCTGAATGTACCCAAATCGATCGAATAATCAACTTGGGTACAACCAGCCTGTCAGGTTTTACATGCAATTATTCGCTAGTGGCTGTTCTATCTTCACCAAGAGAACAGAATGGCTTGGTGGGAGGGATTCCCCCGTCAACACTGTGTTGATGGGGGAATCAAGCTAATTTCTTTCCTGCAGCCTGTGGTTGCAGGAAATAAATTGGCTCCATCTATGGCCGGCCTTAGTGTGACGTCTCATCCACTTCTAAAGGGAAGCAGACACTGCCGCTTGTCACATTGCTCAGGTGATGAAAACATAGGGAGACCTCATCATGTTGAGGAAGGGATTGGTCACAACTTCTCAGAAAAATATATGAATCTGAAAAAAAAAAAAAACGGCACCAGTGGCGGTGCGTCCATAGGGACGCAGGAGCGCCGCCCCCGCTGGCTCGCTTACAGCCAGTAAAATATACAGATTCATACACTGTATGAATCTGTATATTTTCGCCGCCGCCGCCCACTATTCAGCTGGCTGGAAGTTGAGAGCCGGTCAGCTGAATAGCGGCAGCTGACTGGCTGTGTGGAAGTGCCTATCAGGGCCTGAGGCTGTAGTCGGCTTCCTGAAGCTCATCCTCGGGACGTACCGGCCGTACGTCCGAGGATAAGGCTGCATTCACACTATAACGCGGCATATTTTGCCGCGACAAAACGGTTAAAACCGTCGTTTTAACCGTTTTTTTTTTTTTTTACAACACATTGATGTCTATGCCGAACGCCGAAAGCCGCCTGAAAAAAAGGGTCCGGGACTTGTTTTCAGGCGGCAGGCGTACAGCGTTTCGGCGTTCGGCGTGAGATGTGAACCATCTCATAGACAACAATGTAAAATCGCCCCTCCAGCGGCACGAGCGTCGAGTGTAAATACGCCAAGGTGTGAATGCAGCCTAAGACTGACAGGCATCTCAGCCAATCAGGTAACCTGATTGGCTGAAGCGTCATCGAGGGCGGGACGAGGGACATCGAGGGACGTAGAAGCCATTAAGGTAAGTGCCAGGGGGGGGTACTGGGCACAGTGGCTACAAGTGGGGGCATAGTGGCTACAATTGGGGGCACAGTGGCGACAATTGGGGGCACAGTGGTGACAATTGGGGGCACAGTGGCGACAATTGGGGGCACAGTGGTGACAATTGGGGGCACAGTGGTGACAATTGGGGGCACAGTGGCAACAATTGGGGGCACAGTGGCAACAATTAGGGGCACAGTGGTAACAATTGGGGGCACAGTGGCGACAATTGGGGGCACAGTGGCTGTGTTTGATGGCATAGTGGTGACAATTGATGGCACAGTAGCTGCGTTTGATGGCATGGCACAGTGGCTGTGTTTTGATGGCATGGCACAGTGGTTGCGTTTTGATGGCACAGTGACTGTATTTGATGGCATGGCACAGTGGTGACAATTGATAGGTACAGTAAGGCTGCAATTGTTTTGTTTGTTTTTTTCGTTTGCGCCCCCCCCCCCAAAAATTTTGAGCACCAGCCGCCACTGCCTGGCACTGTAAATGGTTTATGTAGAAGGGATCGTTTCTTTCCTAACAAAACCAGAGAGCCAATTTTATTTACCGCGGCCCCTGGGAAAAGCTGCGATTCTGCTCGCGGTCACGCTGGATTTGTAAACAATGCTCTGTGTTTGTGAACATTCCGCGGACTTTACATAACCAGACCCAGCTGGCCACATAGAACTAAGAAATACAAGATTTTTCGAATGTATTTTGAATGTAGAATGCTCTGATTTGTATATGTACAGAAAAAAAGGGATCGTTTCCCATTGGCCACAGGGGGGCGCTGTAAAATCCAGCACATTGACCACTTCAGCCCCAGATGAACTGGCTGCCCAATGACCGGGCCATTTTTTTTTTCGATTCGGCACTGCGTCGCTTTAACTGACAGATGCGCGGTGGTGCGACGTGGCACCCAAACAAAATTTATGTCCTTTTTTCCCCACAAATAGAGCTTTCTTTTGGTGGTATTTGATCACCTCTGCGGTTTTTATTTTTTGCGCTATAAACAAAAAAAAATGACAATTTTCCAAAAAAATAACAATATTTTTTACTGTTTGCTATAATAAATATCCACCCAAAAAATATAAAACGTATTTTTTCCTCAGTTTAGGCCGATGCGTATTCTTCTATTATTGGTAAAAAAAAAAAAATAGCAATAAGCGTTTATTTATTGATTTGCGCAAAAGTTATAGCGTCTGCAAAATAGGGGATAGATTTATGGCATTTTTATTCTTAATTATTTCTTTACTAGTAATGTCGGCGATCTGCAAGTTTTATCGTGACTGCGATATTGCGGCGGACACATCGGACACTTTTGACGCTATTTTGGGACCATTGTCATTTATACAGCGAGCAGTGCTATAAAAATGCACTGATTACTGTGTAAATGACACTGGCAGGGAAAGGAGTTTAACACTAGGGGGCGAGGAAGGGGTTAAGTGTGTCCTGGGGAGTGATTCTAACTGTGTGTGGGGGGGGCCAAAATTTTTTTTTTTTTAGAGGTCCCACTCTCTTTTTTATATATATTTTTTTATTTTATTTTATATATATATATATATATATATATATATATATATATATATATATATATATATATATATATATATATATATATATATATATATATATATATATATATATTGTGTAGCAGAGCGTCCCAGAGAGAGCCTGGAAAAGTCCTGTTCGGGGTTTACACCTCTCCCAGGTTCAGGGATCTCTGAGCTCTGATCCAGTACGGGTGTTGGCCCTCTCCCCCAGGCCAATTTAAGCTCACCTGCTGTAGGACAAGCTGTAGGTTTGTTCAGCCTGATAGTGAGGGCATGCATATTGTATAGTTAGAGCCGGGACACGGCTAGGCTTTTTGTTTAACCACTTGCTGACGGCCGTACGACTTTGTACGGCCTCAGCGCGGCTCCCAATTTCTAACAGGCCGTCTTTTTACGGCCTCCCCTTTTCGCGTTCCCCGCGCGCGCTCCCGAGCGCGCAGCGGGGAACTGCTGTGCTGGCCGTGTCCCTTGGACACAGCCAGTCACAGATCGCCGTGAACGGCCAATCGGAGCGGCCGTTTCCTAGGCGATCTGTGCGGCCAATGAGAGATGATCTCATATGTTTACATATGAGATCATCTCTCATTCCCGGCTCTCGCAGACAGCGGTGCTGTCAGGGAGAGAGGAGACGGATCTGTGTCTCTTGTACATAGGGACACAGATCAGTCACCTCCCCCAGTCACCCCCCTCCCCCCACAGTTAGAACACTATATAGGGAACACACATTTAACCCCTTCCTCACCCCCTAGTGTTAACCCCTTCCCTGCCAGTCACATTTATACAGTAATTAGTGCATATTTATAGCACTGATTGCAGTATAAATGTGAATGGCGCCAAAAATGTGTCAAAAGTGTCCGATGTGTCCGCCATAACGTCGCAGTCCCAATAAAAATCGCAGATCGCCGCCATTTCTAGTAAAAAAAAAAAAAAAAAAAAAATAATAATTCTGTCCCTTATTTTGTAGGCGCTATAACTTTTGCGCAAACCAGTCGCTTATTGCGATTTTTTTTTTTTTTTTTTTACTAAAAATATGTAGAATACGTATCGGCCTAGACTGAGGATAAAAAAAAAAACGTAAAAAAAAAATTGAGCTATTTATTATAGCAACAAAGTAAAAATATTTAATTTTTTTTCAAAATTGTCGCTCTATTTTTGTTTATAGCGCAAAAAATAAAAACCGCAGAGGTGATCAAATACCACCAAAAGAAAGCTCTATTTGTGGGGAAAAAAGGACGTTCATTTTGTTTGGGAGCCACATCGCACGACCGCGCAATTGTCAGTTAAAGCGACGCAGTGCCGAATCGCAAAAAGTCCTCTGGTCAGGAAGGGGTTTAAGTGCCCAGTAAGGAAGTGGTTAAGCTCACCTGTGCAGACAGTCTTTGCTCTGCCCTGGGACACAGATAGTGTTGGTCTGTGAGAGCAAAGAGGTTGGTAACCAAAACTGTTAAGCGATCTATGTGGAAGCGGACAAGCTGTAGGTTTGTTCAGCCTGATAGTGAGGGCATGCATATTGTATAGTTAGAGCCGGGACACGGCTAGGCTTTTTGTTTAATTACTTTTGTTTTGTTTCTTCTCTGCACACTGTACAGCACCTGTAAAAAGACTTTGGCCCAGATTCAGGTAGATCCGCGCAATATTTGCGTGGGCAAATGGCAACGATTTTTGCTCTGCGCCCACGCAAATATTTCGATTTGCCCGCGATTCACGGAGCAGTAGCTCCGTAAATTGCGCGGGCGCTATGCTAATTAGCCCGGCGTAAGGGCGCCCAATGTAAATGATCCCGCGGGAATCATTTAAATTAGGCGCGCTCCCGCGCCGAGCGAACAGCGCATGCTCCGTCTGGAAACTTTTCCGACGTGCATTGCGGCAAATGACGTCGCAAGGACGTCATTTGCTTCTAAGTGAACGTGAATGGCGTCCAGCGCCATTCACGAATCACTTACGTAAACGACGTGAAATTTAAATTTCACGAGTGGGAAGGGCGGCTATACTTTAGCATTGGCTGCCCCTACTATTAGCAGGAGCAGCCTTGCGCTAAAGTCGCCGTACGGAAACTCCGTACCTTGCGTGCGCAGGGCCCGCGCAACTTTTGTGAATCGGTGGTAGTATGCAATTTGCATACTATACGCCGATCACAATGGCCGCGCCCCCTAGCGGCCAACGCAAGAATGCAGCCTGAGATATGAAGGCATAAGGAGGCTTATGTCTGTCATATCCTAGGCTGCAGTCCGCGTAGCGATGTTCCTGAATCAGGGGCATTCGCTACGCGGGAGCAAAACAGCTATTGCGCCGCGCAACAGCTTCTTGAATCTGGGCCTTTGTATATAGCACCAATAAACACCCCTCTGTTTTCACTTATCCCATGGACTTGGTATCTGTGCCTGCTCATCCCAGGGAGCGTTTTGTACCTGCTACCTATCCCCCAGCTTTACACTATATATATATATATATATATATATATATATATATATATATATATTATTAAAGGGCCCAGAGGTCCCCAGGGCCCCAGATGGCAACCCCCCCCCTTTTTTAAATTTTTTATAAAAAATATATATATTTTTAATATTTTTTATTTTTTTAGAGGTCCCCCTCTCTTTTTTATATATATTTTTTCTTTTAGTTTTTTTATTTATTTTATATATATATATATATATATATATATATATATATATATATATATATATATTATATAATATCATTATTATTAAAGGGCCCAGGGCCCCAGATGGCTACCCCCCCTTTTTTTATATATATTTTTCATTATTTCTTCTTTTTTTGTAAAGGGCCCCCCTCTGCTCCAGGGGGCCCATGCCTGAAGCTGTGTAAGGGGCCCCATAATTCCTGATGGCGGCCTTGGTGACATTGCACAGCAGGGTGACACGCGACCGGCAAGCAAGGTGTTAATTATGTTGGTGTCACGAAGAGGACACCCCCGACAGAAGCTGGGAGTTCACCAATCTGCACCCCTCTGTGAGGTTCTCATTCACCATGCCGCCGAGATCTGAAGGCAGCGGCGCCAGGAATAGCAGCAAAAATTGGGTCAGCGTCATCATCCCACAATTGGCACAGAAAGAACAATGTGAGAAGCCTCATTACCGGAGGAGACACAATATAGAGATCAATACGCCTTCTTCTGTCTCCAAACATTCCCGCGCCGCCCGCCACAAAATCCTCACTGTGCCCCAATCAACGCAACATCACAATTTACTGCGACTTTTGTTTGGAAATGACCGATTACATTTCCCAGCGGCCTCTCCTTCCAGATGATTAACGTTTCCGCTCTCCCCCCCTCGTAAAATAGAAAGATTGGGGGACGTTTCTGGGGGCGAAACCGATCAGTCTGATCATCGATCACTTCAGAAAAATCTGGATTAAAAAATCTTTAAAATTTTTGTAAATGTTGTATTTGTGATTTATTTTTCTGTGTGCGATCGTTATTTATGTACTGTCCCTTTAACCACTTCAGCCCCGGACCATTTGGCTGGCGCCAAATGGTCCGGGGCTGAAGTGGTTAAAGGGACAGAGCAGTTTTTGCGATTCGGCACTGCGTCGCTTTAACTGACAATTGTGCGGTCATGTGACGTGGCTCCCAAACGCGGTATTTTTGAACGTAGATACGCCTGAAATCTGGCTTCAGCCGACCGACGTAAGTCTTAGTACGCCGTCGTATCTTGGGTGCATATTTACACTGGACGCTAGGGGCGCTTCCGTAGATTTTACGTGTCGAATATGTAAATTAGGTAGATACGCCGATTCACGAACGTACTTGCGCCCGCTACGCCGTTTACGTTAGGCTTACGTCCGGCGTAAAGTTACCCCTGCTATATGAGGCGCAGCCAATGCACGTCGTATGAACATCGGAACAAGCCTATCTTTTTACGTTGTTTACGTAAGTCGTGCGTGAATGGGGATGTGCGTAGGTTACGTTCACGTCACACGCATTAAGCCGGCGTATCTTCGGGAGTAAATTCAATGTGATACTGAGCATGCGCGCGCATGCGCCGTACGATCGGCGCTTTATTTGCATGGGGTCACAGATCATTTTAATAAAACACGCCCACCTCTTCCACATTTGAATTACGCGGGCCAATTTACGCTACGCCGCGGCAACTTACGGAGAAAGTGCTTTGTGAATACAGCACTTGCCTGTCTAAGTTGCGGAGGCGTAGCGTGAATAGGATACGCGACGCCCGCAGAAATATATGCTCTCCTACGTGAATCTGGCCCTATGACTTCAACGTATGCATCGGAATGCTACAGCCAGATAATTCATCCAGCAGGGGGAGACAGTGAGCAGTGCACATATGGTGAGACCCAGCTAAGTGGATTTTGCGAATGATTACCCTCCCCCTACAAGAAGGGGACAGCGTTGTCTCGGTGTATGACAAGAGCTGCAATGAGTCTGAAGATATCACATTGCTATTTATAATCTGTGAACTTTACTGAGCCGGCTGTCTGAATAATGAAATCACTGCCTGTATGTCTTCCCTGCACTATCCATCTCTACAGAAGAATAGAATGGAAACCAGAATTGTACAAAAAGGAAAGTAGAATCATTAACATGAATGGGCGAAGTTCTCTGCGGCATGAATAAAACGGACCTATACTTGTATGTTGGGGAAACGCGTTAGTAACAGCCTTGTAGTTATAGATAAATAAAGCGGAATTGAAGTGCTGGAAATAGTCATTTTTCTCCTTTTCTCCACCTTTCCCTTCAGCGCTAGTCTTGTGGGGCCAGATTCACGTAGGCTAGCGGCGGCGTAATGTATTGTAGATACGTTACACCGCCGCAAATTTTCTTAGCAAGTGCCTGATTCACAGAGCACTTGCAATGAAAACCTACGCTGGCGGCCTCCGGCGTAAGCCCACGTAATTTAAATGGGCGTGTGTCATTTAAATTAGGCGCACTCCCGCGCCGGACCTACTGCGCATGCTCCGTTTCGAAATTCCCGCCGTGCTTTGCGCGCCGTGACGTAATTTTTTCAAACGGCGACGCGCGTAGCGTAATTCCGTATTCCCGGATGGCTTACGCAAACAACGTTATTTTTTAAATTTCGACGCGGGAACGACGGCCATACTTTATACAGCAATATGTTTGCTGACTAAAGTTAAGGCACCAAAAACGACGACTAACTTTGCGACGGGAAACTAGACTAGCGGCGACGCAGCGAACGCGAAAATCCGTCGTGGATCGCCGTAACTCCTAATTTGCATACCCGACGCTGGTTTATGACGCGAACTCCCCCCAGCGGCAGCCGCGGTACTGCATCCTAAGATCCGACAGTGTAAAACAATTACACCTGTCGGATCTTAGGGATATCTATGCGTAACTGATTCTATGAATCAGTCGCATAGATACTCTGAGAGATACGACGGAGTATCTGATATACTCCGTCGTATCTCTGCTGTGAATCTGGCCCGTGGTTTCTAATGCATCTCCGCCAATCCTCCTCTGTAGAGATTACGGGACCCAATACCAAGGTTTTGATTGTGTGACCGACACTGAAAGAAGCCTTAAAGGGTTAGTAAAGGATTTTTTTTCCTTTAAAATAACAAACATGTCATACTTACCTCCACTGTGCAGTTCGTTTGCAGTTCCGCGTCTTCTGGGGTCCCTCGGCGGCTGTCTCTGGTCCTCCCCGCAAGAACTCACCACAGTCATGCAAGAGAGCTCGCATGGTGGTGAGTAATTGCGGGTGCACTCCCGTGATACAGCGAGCGGCCGTAGCCGCTCACTGTATCACTCGGCTCCGCCCCTCGGCGCGCCGCGTCACTGGATGTGATTGACAGCAGCGCCAGCCGATGGCTGCGCTGCTCTCAATCCATCCGCTCTAGCCAATCAGCGGCGAAGAGGATCTCGGGACCGCGCGCAGGACTTTCGAGGGGTCAGGTAAGTAAAACAGGGGCTCGGGGGGGCCGGTGTCATCAGATGTTTTTTCACCTTAATGCATAGATTGCATTAAGGTGAAATCTTTTTTTTCTTTACAACTCCTTTAAGCAGCATTTTCTCCATGTCGGGTATTTTACCTTTCCAAATACTCTTAATTTATTCCATTAGTTTGATTGGAGATCAGTTTTAAGAAATATGCTTTGTATTCTTTCCAACTTTTTGTGTCCCCTGCCTTAGTGTCACGAGTTAGTCTTGTTACCGGGCTCTAGGTAACCAATAGGCTGTATTCTCAGTGATGTCACTGGTCTCTAGTGAATGGATAGGCTACATTATCAGTGATGTCACCGGTCTCCAGTGAATGGATAGGCTACATTGTCAGTGATGTCATCGGTCTCTAGTTAATGGATAGGCTGCATTGTCATTGATACCACAGAATTCCAGTGAATGGATAGGCTGCATTATCAGTGATGTCACTGGTCTCTAGTGAATGGATAGGCTGCATTCTCAGTGATGTCACTGGTCTCTAGTGAATAGATAGGCTGCATTCTCAGTGATGTCAACGGTCTCTAGTGAATGGATAGGCTACTTTCTCAGTGATGTCACTGGTCTCTAGTGAATGGATAGGCTACTTTCTCAGTGATGTCACTGGTCTCTAGTGAATGGATAGGCTACATTCTCAGTGATGTCACTGGTCTCTAGTGAATGGATAGGCTACATTCTCAGTGATGTCACCAGTCTCTAGTGAATGGATAGGCTGCATTCTCGGTGATGTCACCGGTCTCTAGTGAATGGATAGGCTACTTTCTCAGTGATGTCACTGGTCTCTAGTGAATGGATAGGCTACATTCTCAGTGATGTCACTGGTCTCTAGTGAATGGATAGGCTACATTCTCAGTGATGTCACCGATCTCTAGTGAATGGATAGGCTGCATTCTCTGTGATGTCACTGGTCTTTAGTTAATGGATAGGCTACTTTCTCGGTGATGTCACTGGTCTCTAGTGAATGGATAGGCTGCATTCTAAGTGATGTCACAGAATTCCAGTGAATGGATAGGCTGCATTCTCTGTGATGTCACTGGTCCCTGATGCATGGATAGGCTGCATTCTCTGTGATGTGACTGGTCCCTGATGCATGGATAGGCTGCATTCTCTGTGATGTGACTGGTCCCTGGTGCACGGATAGGCTGCATTCTCTGTGATGTGACTGGTCCCTGGTGCATGGATAGGCTACATTCTCTGTGATGTCACTGGTGCATGGATAGGCTACATTCTCTGTGATGTGACTGGTCCCTGGTGCATGGATAGGCTGCATTCTCTGTGATGTGACGGGTCCCTGGTGCATGGATAGGCTGCATTCTCTGTGATGTGACTGGTCCCTGGTGCATGGATAAGCTGCATTCTCTGTGATGTCACCGGTCTCTAGTGAATGGATAAGCTGCATTCTCAGTGATGTCACCGGTCTCTAGTTAATGGATAGGCTACATTCTCTGTGATGTCACTGGTCCCTGGTGCATGGATAGGCTGCATTCTCTGTGATGTGACTGGTCCCTGGTGCATGGATAGGCTGCATTCTCTGTGATGTGACTGGTCCCTGGTGCATGGATAGGCTGCATTCTCTGTGATGTCACTGGTCCCTGGTGCATGGATAGGCTACATTCTCAGTAATGTGACGGGTCCCTGGTGCATGGATAGGCTGCATTCTCTGTGATGTCACCGGTCTCTAGTGAATGGATAAGCTGCATTCTCAGTGATGTCACCGGTCTCTAGTTAATGGATAGGCTACATTCTCTGTGATGTGACTGGTCCCTGGTGCATGGATAGGCTGCATTCTCTGTGATGTCACTGGTCCCTGGTGCATGGATAGGCTGCATTCTCTGCGATGTCACGGGTCCCTGGTGCATGGATAGGTTGCACGCTTGGTAACCTCGCGGGTCGCTGGTGAATATCAGATTTCACATATAAAAGAATTTGTCAATCTGCATGAACAGGCAGAACATGGTCTAGTAGAATGCCTGCCCCTCTATGAGTAGTATTGATGGACACAGCGGGACAGCTGCAGGGTGAGATAGCGCCATGAACTCAATCTGTACGCCTGCGTCATTTTCCTATGAAGCCGCTTTCTGCAGCAATCACTTCTATTTCCCCGGCTTCTCCCTCTGAAATGACTCACAGCGAGCAGAACGCAGACACAGCAAAACACTCCCAAATGCGGCGGCTGAGCTTATCATTTCCTTTCATTCCGCGCACCCCGCCAATCGCGTCCGTATTCAGAAAAAGATCATTTAGAAGTCGGCAAAAGTGCAAACTGTGTATCTTCCAACTTTACCGAGGCCGTCTCCTTCCCCTGCAAATCCAGACCCCGTTTTTTAGGGGGAATGGGATGAGGGTTACCGTGGAGGGGCAGATATGGGAAGTTTCTATTGGACGAGTGGTCTGGTTGGGTGTAGTAACCCAGTTTTTTCTTGAATAGAATTATATGTATAAGGATTTTTGTACCTTTATACCAAATGTATTAAAGTGGCGGCTGGTGCTCAAAATTTTTGGGGGGGGCGCAAACGAAAAAAAAAACAATTGCAGCCTCACTGTACCTATGAATTGTCACCACTGTGCCATGCCATCAAATTCAGTCACTGTGCCATCAAAACGCAACCACTGTGCCACCAAAACGCAGCCACTGTGCCATGCCATCAAAACGCAGCCACCGTGCCATCTAAACGCAGCCACTGTGCCATGCCATCAAAACACAGCCACTGTGCCATGCCATCAAACGCAGCTACTGTGCCATCAATTGTCACCACTATGCCATCAAACACAGCCACTGTGCCCCCAATTGTCGCCACTGTGCCCCCAATTGTCGCCACTGTGCCCCCAATTGTCGCCACTGTGCCCCCAATTGTCACCACTGTGCCCCCACTTGTAGCCACTATGCCCCCACTTGTAGCCACTATGCCCCCACTTGTAGCCACCGTGCCCAGTAACCCCCCCTGGCACTTAACTTTATGGCTTCTACGTCCCTCGATGTCCCTCGTCCCGCCCTCGATGATGCTTCAGCCAATCAGGTTACCTGATTGGCTGAGACGCCTGTCAGTCTTATCCTCGGACGCACGGCCGGTACATCCCGAGGATGAGCTTCAGGAAGCCGACTACAGCCTCGACCGCTGGCCCTGATAGGCACTTCCACACAGCCAGTCAGCTGCCGCTATTCAGCTGACCGGCGCTCAATGTCCGGTCAGCTGAATAGTGGGCGGCAGCGGCGAAAATATACAGATTCATACAGTGTATGAATCGGTATATTTTACTGGCTGTGAGCGAGCCAGAGGGGGCGGCGCTCCTGCGTCCCTATGGACGCACCGCCACTGTATTCAGCCCTGGTTCACATTGATGCGATTTGACATGTCAAATCGCATGCCAAATCGGCGGCTATTGCCGGCTATAGCGCCACTCGAATCGGTGCGACGCTGACTTTGCGGCGCCACACCGATTCCCAAAGGTACTACTTTCGGTGCAATTTCAATAGACGTCTGTGCAGGACCCCTCTCAGATGTCTCTGTAATCGCCCCCGAAGTCGGACTGACATGCGGGAATGAAATTGTGCGCGTTCAGCTGAACAATCCCGCGGCAGTGTGAATCTAGTCTATGGGGCAGATCCACATAGAAATAGATGGGCGCAGCATATGTGAGATACACTACGCCGCTGTAACTTACTTTTGGCCGGTTCGAATCCCCAAAGAATTCGCGCCGTAGTCTATCTCTGGCGGCGGAATTCAAATCGGCGATTATGGGGCGTGTTTCATTTAAATGAAGCGCGTCCCCGCGCCGAATGAACTGCGCATGCTCCGTTTCTAAATTTCCCGCCGTGCATTGCGCTAAATGACGTCGCAACGACGTCATTTTTTTTAACTTAGACGTGAATTACGTCCATCCCGATTCACGGACGACTTACGCAAAAAAAAAAAAAAAATTCAAAATAAACGCGGGAACGACGGCCATTCTTAACATGGCAAGTCTAACTATACAAAATACCAGCTTTAACTATACGCCGGAAAAAGCCGACTAGAGACGCCGTAAAAAAATGCACCGACCGCTCGTACGTTCGTAATAGCTAATTTGCATAGCCAACGCGGAAAACGAAGTGAACGCCACCCAGCGGACGCCGAAGTATTGCATCTTAGATCCGAATGGCAATGCCAATGGCGCCGCTGCTGTCTCAGCCAATGAGGAGGGATAGTCCTAAACAGCCGAGACTCTTGTGCAACATTGCTGGATCTAGTTTGGGCTCGGGTAAGTATTAGGGGGGCTGCTGCAAACAGAAGGCTTTTTATCTTAATGCATAGAATAAAAAACCTTCTGAGTTTAGAACCCAAAAAAATAAAATGTAATATTTTGCAGTTTACCAATCCTTAAAGAGATAGAGCCAGATTCAGGTAGAGTTACGCCGGCGTATCAGTAGATACGCTGTCGTAACTCTGAATCTAAGCCGTCTTATATTTAAGTGTATGCTCAAATTGAGATACACTTAAATCTAGCTAAGATACGACCGCCGGCGCCGTCGTATCTTAGCTTTCTATTTATGCCGGCCGCTAGGGGCGTAAATGCTGATTTACGCCTAGAAGGCGTAAATCAGCAAGATACGCCTATTCACGAACGTATGCTTGCCCGTCGCAGTAAAGATACGCCGTTTACGTAAGGCGTTTTCAGGCCTAAAGTTATTCCACCAAAAAGATGGCGCAGCCAATGTTAAGTATGGACGTCGGAACCTCAATTTTTTTTTAATTTTTACGTCGTTTGCGTAAGTCATCCGTGAATGGGGCTGGCCGTAATTTACGTTCACGTCGAAACCAATAAGTCTTTGCGGCGTAATGCAAAAAATGTTGAGTGTGGCCTCAGATAATTAATATAGTTGCTATTAAAAGTGTACCATCATCCCGGTTAATATATGAAGAAGGGGATGGGAATAGGGGACGAGGGACAGTGGCTAGGGCTGGGCCTCTAGGGATCCCCTACCCCCAAAGGGGGCGATTGTGGGACTATCTCGGTACTGGGTAAAAAATGACATACATGTAAAATAAAATTATATTTTATTACATAAACTGTTGAACAAAAATTACATAATAAAATTGAACAAACAAGACCTCAGGGATACCCCCGGGCAATTCTGTTGTTGCAAACATATAGACTGGTCTATGCCTCGACTAGTTTCGCGGTGAAACCGCTTTCTCAAGAGAACCAATCTATAAAGCAATTGGATACAATTAATATTATGCAAACACAATAATTAAACAATAGCCAAAATAATGTACAATAAAAAGGTAATACAAAGGAAAAAAGCTCACCCATAGTTATGTGGTGAGGTGTGGTATCAGGCAGCCCAGGTGAGGTAACCCCCCCGCAGCGGACAAGGGGGATATTGCGGAAAACTCTGGTTGGAGGCATAAATTAGATATGGGTTCAAGTAAAGCACAGTGTCAAGGGAGGAGAGAGGGACACCCGTGGTGGACAGGGGGAAAAGGGGGGAGTGATGGGACAGGGGAGGATAGTAGGGGCGTAAGTTGGAGCATGCGCACTGGGATACGTCCACAGACGGCGCATGCGCCGTTCATTCAAAATGTCATTTACGTGGGGTCATGCTTTAATTACATTAAAACACGCCCACCTCTTCACAATTTGAATTAGGCGCGCTTACGCCGGCACATTTACGCTACGCCGCCGTAACTTAGGACGCAAGTGCTTTGTGAATACAGCACTTGCCTCTCTAACTTACGGCGGCGTAGTGTATATGAGATACGCTACGCCTGCCTAACGTTAGGTACGTCTTTCTGAATCTGGCTAATAGTTTACATTTTTCAGGTTTTGTGAAAAGGTGAACTAACTCACAACCAACACGCCATCTTCCGGAACTCCCCGTACATCCTTCGCCGCTCCCGACCAATACAATCGCTTCTCCTCTCGCACTCCTCCCACTTCCTGATTGGCCGGGAAGAGAAGCAGGAAGACAATATCAACAAATTATCACTATTGTCACACAAGTGGTCGGGCTCGGGGGGCAGTGCCCACCTTTTTTTTAAGCAAATTAGAGCCTCAACAATAGTTTCTCTTTAACCTCATGGCGCCGGCCGCACGCAAATATGTGATCTCTTGGTGGGTGGGCCTTGACAGCGAGCGGCCGCGTTTTAAATAAATGCTAACGGAAAGTTCAGCGATCAGGTATTTTCTAGTCATGTGACCGCCGTGACAGCCAATCACAGCGGTCACATGATCATAAACCCCGCCCCACCACCCGGCATTCTAAACACTGTGCAGGCTGGTGGGTTCTTCTTTTTGGGTGGGGCAGCAAACAAAGAACACCCCCCCCCCGCTGGCGTGGCACAGCACTAAAATAGCACCCCCACCCCCCCTGGCCTTTCCGGAACTTACACACGGGGCTGTGGTGTCCTCTTCTGCTCTCCTGGAGTGCAGGCAGTGGCCGCGGCGGCTCCGGTGTCCGCTCCTCTGACATGTGTCTCCTCTTCCGCCAAAGCGCTAGGCATCCAATAGGATCGCCTGATGCTTTATTCAGTCGGGAAGCCCCATTACCGCACTGACAGGGGTACAGAAGCCGTATTTTCCCCATTTAATAACAATCAGATTGTTCTCCAATAACAAGCTAGTTAGCAGCCTCTCTCTGTGCCAGAGCATTATCCGCTAACTAGGTAATCGCTTGCCATTGTGTCGGTGGTGCGATTATTATATTGTTGGAATATAAATATTGTGTTCCCCAATCGGGAAATTTTGTGTGAAAATAGCGAAAATTCATTCGCTATGGTCACACAACTGGGTGCCTTGGGGCGCAATGCTCTGCTCTCTGAGGCCTCTGGCTCTAATCAGGTGCTTTAAACCCCCCCCCTCCCGCATTGGAATCCATGGTCCGGCTCCACTGATATGTAGATCAGGGGGTCAGACACATGGATAGGGGAGGCACCGCATGTGCGCCCTCTATGGACGGGCTGCCACTGATATGTAGATCAGGGGGCCGGACACATGGATAGGGAAGGTGGCGCCCATGCGCCCTCTATGGACGGGCTGCCACTGATATGTAGATCAGGGGGCCGGACACATGGATAGGGGAGGCACCGCCCGTGCGCCCTCTATGGACGGGCCACCACTGATATGTAGATCAGGGGGTCAGAGACATGGATAGGGGAGGCACCGCATGTGCGCCCTCTATGGACAGGCTGCCACTGATATGTAGATCAGGGGGCCGGACACATGGATAGGGAAGGTGGCGCCCATGCGCCCTCTATGGACGGGCTGCCACTGATATGTAGATCAGGGGGCCGGACACATGGATAGGGGAGGCACCGCATGTGCGCTCTCTATGGACGGGCTGCCACTGATATGTAGATCAGGGGGCCGGACACATGGATAGGGAAGGTGGCGCCCATGCGCCCTCTATGGACGGGCTGCCACTGATATGTAGATCAGGGGGCCGGACACATGGATAGGGGAGGCACCGCCTGTGCGCCCTCTATGGACGGGCTGCCACTGATATGTAGATCAGGGGGTCAGAGACATGGATAGGGGAGGCACCGCATGTGCGCCCTCTATGGACGGGCTGCCACTGATATGTAGATCAGGGGGCCGGACACATGGATAGGGAAGGTGGCGCCCATGCGCCCTCTATGGACGGGCTGCCACTGATATGTAGATCAGGGGGCCGGACACATGGATAGGGGAGGCACCGCATGTGCGCTCTCTATGGACGGGCTGCCACTGATATGTAGATCAGGGGGCCGGACACATGGATAGGGAAGGTGGCGCCCATGCGCCCTCTATGGACGGGCTGCCACTGATATGTAGATCAGGGGGCCGGACACATGGATAGGGGAGGCACCGCCCATGCGCCCTCTATGGACGGGCTGCCACTGATATGTAGATCAGGGGGCCGGACACATGAATAGGGAAGGTGGCGCCCATGTGCCCTCTATTATGGTACATTGGGCGCCACACTGCCTAAACCCCGCGAGGTGCCAACTCCAAAGGGTTAAGAGTAGAAATAGGTAGGAATATGCAACAAAGTTTGTACATATATCACCGGGGGGGGGGGGGGGGGGGTCTAGGTAGGATGAAATTCCTTTTTATTGTAGCAATGTTGATACACAGGAGATAAGTTGTCATTTTTATCACTTTTATGTGTGTTGTCGCACTGATGACACTAATTGAGGTATTCATATTTGTTTGCTGCCGTATCCGGAATCTATATATAAATCTATGCCCCGTCCTTATATTTTGTGGGGGCCCCATTACCGCACTGACAGGTGCGCAGAAGCTGTATTTTCCCCTT
This sequence comes from Rana temporaria, assembly GCF_905171775.1. NCBI lineage: Eukaryota > Metazoa > Chordata > Amphibia > Anura > Ranidae > Rana > Rana temporaria. The sequence goes on from NC_053495.1 coordinate 196,256,332, forward strand.
TAAATAACAATCAGTTTGATTGTTCTCCAATGACAAGCTAGTTAGCAGCCTCTCTCCGTGTCAGAGCATTATGCGCTAACTGGGTAATCGCTTGCCATTGTGTCGGTGGTTGCGATTATTATATTGTTGGAATATAAATATCGTGTTTACTCTCTGCAAGACAAGATGCCGCCGAGTTTTTTTCCCGCTGCTGCGTTGTCGCTGTGTGAGGGGAAAATAATTGGACCTTCCCACTCCTCCCAGGGGAAGAATACAGAGGGATTGTCAGGGGAGGCGATGTACGGCGATGACATCAAAGTGTCTAAGCTGAGGCTACATTCTGCCTTATATAAATAGATCCTGGCGTCTGCTGAGTTCTCACTCTTTTTTTTTTTACAAAGGAAGATGGCATTTGGGGCGGCGGGCTAAAATAATATTTTTTTATTTTTTAAATCCAAGAATTAGAGAAATATTCTTGCAGTTCATTTGTAAGTCAAGTTATATAAGGTTTGGTCCTTGAGATTGGAGTGGATATTCCGTATATAAGGATTTTTGTTACTAATTGATGGCAAGCTACGTTCACACTAGTACGCGGTGCGGGTAACCTGGGTTCCGTGTGTGTTTCCCGCACTTCATTTAAAATGCACTGCAGTTGCAATCTGCAGAGTGTGTCAATGTTAACCACTTGCTTACTGGGCACATAAACCCCCTTCGTGCCCAGGCGAAATTTCAGCTTCCGGCACTGCGTCGCTTTAACTGACATTTGCGCGGTCGTGCAACGTGCCTCCCAAACAAAATTGACGTCCTTTTTTCCCCACAAATAGAGCTTAATTTTGGTGGTATTTGATCACCTCTGCGGTTTTTATTTTTTGCGATATAAACAAAAAAAGAGAGACAATTAAAAAAAATATATATTTATATTTTTTACTTGTTGCTATAATAAATATCCCATTTTTTTAAAAAAAATAAATAAATTTTCTCAGTTAAGGCCGATACGTATTTTTCGACGTATTTTTGTAAAAAAAAAATCGCAATAAGCGACTGGTTTGCGCAAAAGTTATAGAGCCTACAAAATGGGGAACAGAATTATGATTTTTTTTTTTTTTACTAGTAATGGCGGCGATCTGCGATTTTTATTGGGACTGCGATATTGCGGCGGACATATCGGACACTTTTGACACAAATTTGGGACCATTCACATTTATACAGCGATCAGTGCTTTAAAAATGCACAGATGATAGGAAATCTTATTCTCTCCATTGTGACACCACATCCACTTTAATGCATCCTATGCATTGAGGTGAAAAAACACCTTGCAGTGTCCGGCCCCCCAGCCCCCCCCCGTTTTACTTACCCGAGCCCCCGAATTTCCGTGGGCACGATCCCACGTCGCTCTCTCCGCGGCTTCTCGGCTCTTCATTGAATAGATTGATAGCAGGGAAGCCATTGGCTCCTGCTGCTGTCAATCAAATCCAATGACGCGGCCGCCAGGGGGCCGAGTCATACACTCTGCGGCTATGGCCCGCAAGGTAACCCTCTCGGGAGAGAGCTTCACAGAGGGGGTTAGCTATTGCGGGGAGGAGCTGCGAGAGCCACCCAGAAGAGGAGGATCGGGACAACTCTGTGCAAAACGAACTGCACAGTGAAGGTACCGTATTTGCCGGCGTATAAGACGACTGGGCGTATAAGACAACCCCCTAATTTTCCAGCTAAAATGCTGGTTTTGGGATATACTGACTGTATAAGACGACCCCTCACTGTGCCATTATACATGCCTCACTGTGCCATTATACATGCCTCACTGTGCCATTATACATGCCTCACTGTGCCAGTATGCCTGCCTCACTGTGCCAGTATGCCTGCCTCACTGTGCCAGTATGCCTGCCTCACTGTGCCAGTATGCCTGCCTCACCGATCTTCCTACCTTCTCTTGTTTGCAGAGTTTCTCAGGCTGCGGGCGTCCATTATTCAAAAGCCGCGCCTCCTCCTCAGGCTGTTCCGTGATAGGCGGAACACTCATTTTCCCAGCAGAGCCTCTGTTCAGTGTTCCGCCTATCACGGATGTCCTCTCATCCAAGGCCGAGAGACAGGTACCCGGCGTATAAGACGACCCCCGACTTGTGGGGCATGATGTTAGATGCAAAAAGTCATCTTATACGCCGGAAAATACGGTAAGTATGACATGTTTGTTATGTAAAAAAAAAATAATATCTCGAACCTATAGTGTCACTTTAAATTAATGATAACCTAAGCGCATGTAACAAATGTGATTTGCCTGCACTGGATCGCATTGTACAAAAGTACGATGGCGATCCGGTTGCAGTGCGTTTCCAAAAGTAGTGCATGCTCTATTTTTGCTGTGATGCAGTGCGATTTGATTCCAGTTAAAATGAATAGGCTCAAATCGCACCCCACTGAATCACATGTGAATTGCACAGGCAGGGCCGTAGATAAGGGGTACCACCAGCCCTCCTGTATGGGGCCCGGGCCAGCATGATGGCCCATGCAGCAGAGTGAGGCTGGGTTCACACTATCTTCGCATGCGGCTCACAGCAGGGGTCCCCGTTCACCATTTCAGGTCCAATTTCTACATTTACATTTTTGGTTGAATTCAGACCTGAAACGGACCAAAAACCGCACAGGCCCCCTGTGCAAAATTTGCAACGGAGCCGCAGCGGAGATATGCGAAGCGGCTCCTTAGAGAGCTGGTCAAAATCTCCTGCTATTGCGAATTGGACCCGCATCCTACAGGCCTTATTATAGGCTTACCTGTAGGTAAAAGTAAAAAAAACAGACTATACAACCACTTTAACCTAATAAAACCCCTGCCCATTGGCTGAGACACCTCTTCCATTCCTAATCTGTCCTTGCAATGCCCTTGTCCTATCTCATGTCACCAGATACCCGGCCACCTAGTGACAGAAGAGAGAAGTGCAGGAATTCCGGAATTAGGGCGAAATCTATTGACCTCCTGACATTTGGCCAAGGCAATTATCACTTGGCAAATAAATTTACTAGCAAACCTCAGGGTGCTACACTAGAATAAATACAATTATTATTATTATTATTATTACTGCTAATAAAAACAATGATAGTAATAACATTAGAATACACAATGAAAGTAAATACTGCACTTATTCTCCCCTTCCATATAGAAACTGTCCTCCTATTTTTGTCCTCCGTGAAGGTTGCAGCATCTGCTTGGCTATATTAAAGTATCCTATAATTTACTTTCAAATCTTCTGGCAGCGGCCCCACAATTATCCAGCACACAGTGTTCGTCATTTACATTTTGTGCCAATTTGGGGGTATAATTAACATTGTTGAGCAGCCAGTTGAGACAAATTAACATTGTTGATCAGCCAACAAATTGGCCAACACTCACAACCTCCAGTCTGTAAAGAGAACGCAAACATTTGCAGACTTCATCTGGGACGGAGCCGGACCAGACGGGTTCAGATTTCCAGCCTCAAATAGTAGCAAAGCTGATAGACCAACGTGATTCCCGAAAATTAAAGACAATGGGCCAGATTCTCAAAAGGGCTTACGACGGCGCAAAGCCATTTGCGCCGTCGTAAGTCCTAATCTGGCCCAGCGTATCTATGCGACTGATTCTTAGGCCCCATACACACGAGAGGATTTATCCGCGAATACGGTCCAGCGGACCGTTTCCGCGGATAAATCCTCTCGAGGATTTCAGCGGATTTCTCTGCGATGGAGTGTACTCACCATCGCATTGAAATCCACGCCGAAATCCTCTGGCGATGACGTGTCGCGCCGTCGCCGCGATTATGACGCGGCGACGTGCGCGACGCTGTCATATAAGGAATTCCACGCATGCGTCGAATCATTACGACGCATGCGGGGGATCCCTTCGGACGGATGGATCCGGTGAGTCTATACAGACCAGCGGATCCATCCGTTGGGATGGATTCCAGCAGATGGATTTGCTTGGCATGTCAGCAAATATTCGATCTGCTGGAATCCATCCCAGGGGAGATATATCCGCGGAAACAGATCCGCTGGAGTGTACACACCATAGGATCTATCCGCTGAAACCCATTCGCTGGGATTTATCTGCGGATGGATTCTATCGTGTGTATGGGGCCTTAGAATCAGTTACGCATAGATATCCATTAGATCCGACAGGCGTAAGGCTCTCATTTTTTTTTCCCGCCGCTAGGTGTCGCCGACGTCGTTTTCCCCTGTCGTCTATGCAAATTAGCTATTTACGCGAGATTCCCGAACGTACGCGCGGTCGACGCAGTGAATTTACGACGTTTCTGTAGCTTTTGTGACGCGTAAAGTTGCCCCTGCTATATGAGGGGCAACCAATGTTAAGTATGGCCATCGTTCCTGCGTCGAAATTTAAAAAAGGTACGTCGTTTGCGTAAGTCGTCCGTGAATGGCGCTGGACGCCATTTACGTTAACGTCGAAACCAATGACGTCCTTGCGACGTCATTTAGCGCAATGCACGTCGGGAAAATTTAGGGACGGCGCATGCGCAGTACGATCGGCGCGGGAACGCGCCTAATTTAAATGATCCACGCCCGATACCTGGATCATTTGAATTAGGCGGGCTTGCGCCGGAGAATTTATGCTACGCCGCCGCAACTTTACAGGCAAGTGCTTTGTGAATCAAGCACTTGCCCGTAAAACTTGCGGCCGCGTAACGTAAACGAGATACGTTACGGCCGCATAGTTTAACGCCGATCTACGAGAATCTGGCCCAATCAATCGGCCCATACTCACTTTTTGACAACAAATGTCCAACGGGCCTGTTTTATTGGACAATTCGACCGTGTGTACGCTCCATCGGACAAATGTTTTCGGTTTTTCGTCGGACAAATGTTCGCTGTGAATGCTCTCAAACTTTTCGGCAACAAATGTCAGACGGAGGTGTAGCGCCTGGCTATTTTCAAAACCAGTGCTATTGTAAATTTAGAGGGAGTTCAGAGAGGTAGTTGGCTCTGAACCTGTTATTTGGTTACATTTGGGGTCTCTGCTCCAGCTTTGGCTGTGCTGTATGTGCATACTGTCATTGTGTGGGGAGTGCGTTTCCGCCCCAGGCCGAAAGGTGGCAGCAGTAGGGTCAAGTGCAGTTGGATATCTCTTCCCAGCAGCCAATCGGGAGAGTTGATTGCCTCACTGTGTATGCTGGGAGGGGGTATTTAAATGGCAGACGCCATTAGTTCGGGGTCGCTGTGTTCGCGCCCTTGAGCTGGGCAGTCGTCCTACCACCCCCGTGTGTGGTACTCCTGGGTGTGCGTGTGTGTCGCAGTGTTCCTGGTTTCCGGACCACGTTGGCCCGGAGCACATCCATCTACCTGGTGGATCCAGTGAGTCGACTGGGTCCCTAATTTGCTAAATGGTCCTGGGCTGTCCGTCCAATTGGAGGAGGCCGACTGATGAGGAACCTGTCCGGGAGATACCGAGAACGAGGCTGGTGTTTCAGGAGAGGCCTGTCTATTCATCGGAGGACAACTTTGGTTCTGAGAGGCTGGACATAGGTCGCCTGTCAGTAGCTATGTGAAGGAGAAACGGGTGCTGAATCCAGTCAAGAAGGATTTTGGACCGAAATTGTCTCCAATCTTTAGGAGGTTCTGTGGCAGAGACTTAATCCTATTCATCCGAGTGACACTCTGGCTGCCAGGCTGGTGAGAGAGGCCTGTCCAGATGCACTATACCCACTCTGGCTAGAGTGGCGAACTAAAGTTGTCGTGGAAGCAGGACTGTTTCCATACCCAGTTACATCTGAATTTGCTGTCTTCTATTTTGCTATCCCTTCACCTTTCTACTGTTTATCGTTTTTACCCGGCTGGGTAATAAAAGCACAGAAAAGACACCTGTGGACATTGACTTTACTGCAGCTCTCATCCAGTACCCTAGACGGTGGAGATACAGAGGTAACGTGCCACCCAAAACAAACCAGCAGCTCCTTCGGGGGTAGTGCTACATGTGGGGGCTCGTCCGGGATTGGCTGTTACCTCTCGCAACTAAACTGAGTGATTTTTGAGTTTTTTTTCCGCCATTGAGAGCTTGGAATTGTCGTGGTGTTGGACTGTGCCGGTGAGCAAGGGGTTAAATTCAGGTACTGAAAAGTTCTGGGCGCACGTGCAGCGGAGTGACGTGTCCCAGCAACGTGCTAGAAAATAACTCGAAGTGGGAGGAGTTACCCACCCCTGCGTGAGATGTAGGGCGAGTTTGGCGCCAAGGGAAAGAGTGATTTCCCCCCACGAGAGACCTTCAATGGTGCAGAAATTTTTCTGTACCCTTCCCCAGATCTGTGCCTCCATACAATCCTGTCTCTGAGGTCTACAGACAATTCCTTGGACTTCATGGCTTGGTTTGTGCTCTGACATGCACTGTTCACTGTGGGACCTTTTATATAGATGGGTGTGTGCCTTTCCAAATCATTTGAGAATAAAAGGAATACAAGGGGCTATTCATGGACTTTGAGGGCACGGTAATGAAACAAGGATATAATCCAAAATGTATAAAAATGTAATAAATACAGTATAGCATAAAAAAGTTCTAAAAGAACTGGATATAGCAAGATACTAGAACAGCATTATGGCAACAAACCAAGTGACAAAAAGGTAGTGGAATACAAAATTTCCAAATCATGTCCAATCAACTGAATTTACCACAGGTGGACGCCAATCAAGTTGTAGAAACATCTCAAGGATGATCGGTGGAAACAGGAGGCACCTGAGCTCAAAAGGCTGTGATACTTATGTACAGTACATGGGATTTTTATTATTTTTAATACATTTACAAAGATTTCAAACCAACTTCTTTCACATTGTCATTATGGGGAATTGTTTGTAGAATTTTGAGGAAAATAATGGATTTAATCCACTTTGGAATAAGGCTGCAACATCTAACATAAGGAAGCACTGTGAATACTTTTCCGGATGCACTGTAGTAGATCTGACGGCCTACCTATACCTCCCTGTACAGGAGTCCCTTAACCACTTAAGCACCTTAAAGATTTGGCTGCCCAATGACCGGGCCACTTTTTGCAATTTGGCACTGCGTTGCTGTTACTGACAACTGCGACGTGGCTCCCAAAGAAAATTTACGTAAATTTTTCCCAACAAATAGAGCTTTCTTTTGGTGGTATTTGATCACCTCTGCGGTTTTTATTTTTTGCGCTATAAACAAAAATAGAGCGACAATTTTGAGAAAAAAACAATTTTTCTTTACTTTTTTCTATAATAAATATCCCCAAAAATATATAAAAAAAAAAATTCTCACTATAGGCCGATACGTATTCTTCTACTTATTTTTGGCAAAAAAAATTGCAACAAGCGTTTATTGATTGGTTTGTGCAAAAGTTATAGGGCCAGATCCTCAAAAGGGATAGGCCGGCGTATCTACTGATACGCCGTCGTATCCCTGTTTCTATCTTTGGAACTGATCCACAGAATCAGTTTCCAAAAGATAGACAGAAGATCCGACATGTGTAAGGGACTTACACTGCCGGATCTTAGGATGCAATACCGCATCCGCGCTGGGGGCATTTCGCGTCGAAATGCCGCCTCGGGTATGCAAATTAGCACTTACGGAGATCCACGAAGCTTTTACGCTTCGTTTTTTCTCCGTAAGTATTAAGTTGCTTGTGTAAAATTAGGGCTGCTTTTACAAGGCCTAAACTGTTTACACCTTGTAAAAGTAGACCCTTCTGTCCAGTGACGCGTTTTTTTTTTTGTTTTAAAAATATTTTTTCCCGCCGTATCTTTTTTTTTTTCCGACGCAACTTTATTGACCCGTCGCGATCCACAAAGCTCGGCGTAACGTAATTTCGCGCTATGCACGTCGGGAAAATGACGTCACGAGCATGCGCAGTACGGCCGGCGCGGGAGCGCGCCTAATTTAAATGGGAATCGCCCCCATTTGAAGAGGAACGCCTTGCGCCGGCGAAATTTAAGTTACACACCCGAAAATTTCTAGGTACGTGCTTTGTGGATCAGGCACTTAGGTAGAAATTTTAAGGCAGTGTAACTGGGAAATTTTACGTTACGCCGGCTCTTTGTGGATCTGGCCCTCAGCGTCTACAATATATATATATTTTTTTCTTACTACTAATGGCGGCGATCAGCAATTTTTATCGTGACTGCGACATTATGTCGGACACTTTTGACACTATTTTGGGACCATTGTCATTTATACAGTTATCAGTGCTAAAGAAATGCAATGATTACTGTGTAAATGACACTGGCAGGGAAGGAGTTAACCACTAGGGGGCGAGAAAGGGGTTAAGTGTGTCCTAGGGAGTGATTCTAACTGTGTGGGGGCGTGGCTTACTGTGACACAACACAGTAACCACTAGGGGGTGAGGAAGGGGTTAAGTGTGTCCTAGGGAGTGATTCTAACTGTGTGGGGGCATGGCTTACTGTGACACAACACTGATCGTCTGGTCCCAGGGAGCAGACGATCAGTGTCCTGTCACTAGGCAGAACAGGGAGATGCCTTGTTTACACAGGCACCCCCCTGTTCTGCCGCTCTGTCACACGATTGCGGGACACCAGCGGACATCGAGTCGTGGAAGCATGGTCACGGAGCTCGCAGCAGGGACGCGTGTGCACCATGGCGCTAAAATTTAAAGCAACGTATATATATATATGTTGCTTTGCGCAGCTGTGCCATGGTGCCATAGTCGTGACATGGTCGGCAAGTGGTTAAAAAATAAACCCATCATGTGATTGGTTGATGCCGCTCTAGCTGTCCTCCAGTTCTTCTCCGCGTGGCCTCCGAGACTTTCCTAACTTTCAGCATCACTTAAAGGGGTTGTAAAGGAATTTTTTTTTTCTCCTAAATACTTCCTTTACCTTAGTGCAGTCCTCCTTCACTTACCTCATCCTTCCATTTTGCTTTTAAATGTCCTTATTTCTTCTGAGAAATCCTCACTTCCTGTTCTTCTGTCTGTAACTCCACACAGTAATGCGAGGCTTTCTCCCTGGTGTGGAGAAAGCCTCTTGAGGGGGAAGGGGGCGAGCAGGCAAGTCAGGACACTCTCTACTTTGCAGATAGAGAAAGGAGCTGTGTGTTAGTGGGCGTCCTGACACTCCTGCTTGCCCCCGCCCCCCTCAAGAGGCTTTCTCCACACCAGGGAGAAAGCCTTGCATTACTGTGTGGAGTTACAGACAGAAGAACAGGAAGTGAGGATTTCTCAGAAGAAATAAGGACATTTAAAAGCAAAATGGAAGGATGAGGTAAGTGAAGGAGGACTGCACTAAGGTAAAGGAAGATATTTAGGAGAAAAACAAATTGTACCTTTACAACCCCTTTAAAGCAGAAACTCTAAAAGTTCACCGCAACCTTGCAGATCCGCCACAGAGCGCCCCGACACCCTCATTATTCTCGACAGACATGAAGCAGGAGCACCGGATCCATTACGGCAAATCCTGTCTCCCGAACATCAATCACCAGGACAGCCGCTGCACCTCCGCAGAGGTCTGACCGGCCTTATAATAATATTTGAGTCAGAGTGACAAAAGTTATTCTTTCGTTGAATTCTTTTACTTCCTTAAGCAGGAAAGATGGAAATAAAGGTATGAGTAATGTCGACGGGTGAGTAAATATTAGCCTGGGGGGAATTAAAATAGAAAAGTAAAAAGCATTAAAGCAGAACTCCGGCCTTCCCTACAGTCTTGCACAGTTTTTACAGGCTGCTCTCCTGGACTGAAATCACTTACCGTATATACTCGAGTATAAGCCGACCCGAATATAAGCCGAGGCACCTAATTTTACCACAAAAAACGTATTGACTTGAGTATAAGCCTAGGGTGTCCATCTGCATGCCTCACTGTTCCCATGCCTCACTGTGCCCATGCCTCACTGTGTCCATCTGCATGCCTCACTGTACCTAACTGTGCCTCACTGTGTCCATGTGCATGCCTCACTGTATCCATGCCTCACTGTGCCCATGCCTCACTGTGCCCATGCCGCACTGTGCCCATGTCTCACGTGCCTCACTGTGTCCACCTGCATGCCTCACTGTGTCCATGTGCATTAAGGTGACCACATGTCCCGGATTGCCCGGGACAGTCCCACATTTTGCAGGTCTGTCCCGGGTACCTTTATTCCAGGACAGGACAATACAGTGTCCCGGAATGAAACTGACACAGCTACCCCCAGGGCCGATCTGATGCCCCCAAAAAAGGCCGCCACATCACCGCTTTACTCACTGACAGTACTTGTCCTGGCTGGAAATGTCTGGAGGAGCACAATCCCACCCCCTGCTTGTGATTGGAGAAATAATAAATCCCGCCTCTTGTGTCCAATCACAGTGCTGTGATTCATTACAGCACAAACTGATTTTTGGGAAGGAGGGTGTCCCTGAATGGTAGTTTGGAAATGTGGTCACCCTAATGTGCATGCCTCACTGTGTCCATATGCATGCCTCCCTGTGCCTCACTGTGCCCATGTGCATGCCTCCCTGTGCCCATGTGCATGCCTCACTATGTGTCCATGCCTCACTGTGCCCATGCCTCACTGTGCCCATGCCTCACCGTGCCTTACTGTGTCAATGACTAGACTTACGTTTAACATGGGAGTATATAGAAGGGATGCCTGGATTTAAAAAATCGGTGCTCCCCGGCCGTAGGTCCCCTAGATAGAAAACTTTTCACACTTGTACAGGATAGATGTGGCTACATGTGTGCCAAGTTTCGGTTCCAGGGGATCTTCGGTCGGCTGGTACCGGGTCCCCAAATTTACAGGAGAAATTACCGTTTAACATGGGGAAAATCTGTGCTCCCCGGCCGTAGGTCCCCCGGACAACAAACTTTGCACACTTGTAGAGAAAGAATGGGGCTACATGTGTGCTGGGTCCCCAAAGTCCGGGAGATCAGGCTCAAAAAGGTGACTCGAGTATAAGCCGAGGGGGGCATTTTCAGCACAAAAAAATGTGCTGAAAAACTCGGCTTATACTCGAGTATATACGGTACACACAGCATGCATTAGAAGCTGCAGTAAATGACATAGAGCCAGCCCTATTTCCTGCCTAGAGGAAGTCTCCCCTGCTTGGCCTGTCCTTTTCATGTATTATGCCTCGTACACACGATCGGAATTTACAATTAAAAAAGTCAGACGGAATATTTTTTATCGGATATTCCGACCGTGTGTGTGCCCCATCGGACTTTTTCCATCAGAAATTCCGACGGAATTAGAAAGAGAACATTTTGTTCGTCTGTATGGAACTCGGACTGAGAAAAAAAAACACGCATGCTCGGAAACAAGTCGACGCATGCTCGGAAGCATTGCACTTCATTTTTCTAGGCTCGCCGTAGTGTTGTACGTCACCGCGTTTTGGACGGTCGGAATTTGGTGTGTCCGTGTGTAGGCAAGACAGCTTGAGCGGAATTCCGTCAGAATTGCATGAATCCATCTATGGTCACCGCTGCCGCCCCCTATTCAGGTGTCCGACCCCTTTTCGGGACAAGGCTCTAATAGGCTTCAAAAATGGTAAACAGCGGGTGCACTGCTGTGCGTTCGCTGTTTACTCAGTGTTGTGTTGGAGAAGCAAATAAATCTCAGCCAATCAGGTGCTCGGGTCTGGTTACCCTGTCACCTGATTGGCTGAAGCGACAGGCGCTGTGATTGGATGCCTATCAGGCGTCCAATCATAGCAGAGGACAGGAAGAGGACGTGAGAAGACATTGAGGACTTGGAGGATGGAGTACAGCGCCTAGACAGGTAAGTGCCAGGCGCTGGGGGGGGATTGGGGGGGCACACTGACGACAATTAATGGGGCACACTGGCGGCAATTGATGGAGCACACTGGCGGCAATTGATGGGGCACACTGGCGGCAATTGATGGAGCACACTAGCGGCAATTGATGGGGCACACTGGCGACAATTGATGGGGCACACTGGCGGCAATTGATGGGACACACTGGCAGTAATTGATGGGGCATACTGGCAGCAATTGATGGGGCACACTGGCAGCAATTGATGGGGCACACTGGCAGCATTTGTATGGGCACAGTGGCGGCAATTGATGGGCACAGTGGCGGCAATTGATGGGCACAGTGGCTGCGTTTGATGGCACAGTGGCGGCAATTTATGGGTACAGTGGCTGCGTTTGATGGGTACAGTGACTGCGCTTGATGTTTTTTTCAGTTTGTTTGCACCCCCCCAAAAAAAATTCAATTTTCAATTGATGGGGCACACGGGCGGCAATTGATGGGGCAAACTGGCGGCAATTGATGGGGCAAACTGGCAGCAATTAATGGGGTACACTGGCGGCAATTGATGGGGCACAGTAGCGGCAATTGATGGGGCACAATGGCGGCAATTGATCGGGGAACACTGGCGGCAATTGATGGGGCACACGGGCGGCAATTGATGGGGCAAACTGGCGGCAATTGATGGGGCACAGTAGCGGCAATTGATGGGGCACATGGGCGGCAATTGATGGGGCACAGTAGCGGCAATTGATGGGGCACATGGGCGGCAATTGATGGGGCACAATAGCGGCAATTGATGGGGCACAGTAGCAGCAATTAATGGGGCACACTGGCGGCAATTGATGGGGCACACGGGCGGCAATTGATGGGGCAAACTGGCGGCAATTGATGGGGCACTCTGGCGGCAATTGATGGGGCACACTGGCAGGAATTGATGGGTCACACTGGCGGCAATTGATGGGGCACACTGGCGGCAATTGATGGGGCACACTGGCGGCAATTGATGGGGCACACTGGTGGCAATTGATGGGGCACACTGGTGGCAATTTATGGGTACAGTGGCTGCGCTTGATGTTTTTTTCAGTTTGTTTGCACCCCCCCAAAAATTTTGAGCACCAGCCGCCACTGCCTTCTACAATAAATGTCCATTTACACGGAGCCTAAATTCGGTTTTTCTTTCTCGTCCTTTTGTTTCCTTCTACAGTAAAGATATCACCAGACCAAAAGTCTATAAACTTGATGTCTAAAAGTGTAAAATTGCAAAATATCCTTTGCTCATGTAAACTAATTAAACAATTCCCTCTGCACCCTTAAGCACCAGAAATTGCACATTAACAGCTAAAGGAGAAAAAATTGCAGAGCAGCGCCGAAGATGCCTTTGCTTAAAATATAATTGCAGTTTAATAGTCGCCTCTGAGATTTGTTCAGCGGTATTGGCACTCATATTTTGGAAGCAGAGGACGGGCAGACGGCACTGAGCTGCACCCGGAGAGCTCCTAGAGGGCCCGGGAGATAGTCGGAGCCGTATACAGGCCGTGGATGGAGGCGTCATTAAGGGAAATTCACAGGGTGGATTTGACTATTCAATGTCGGATAATGGCTGCCAACTGGGAGCCCCGCTTTCCGAATGTGTCATTTTCTTCTCATTATTAAACTTCTTCTGTACTGGCAGAGCTTTCATGTCCTCTGCTGAATTTTTATAACATTTCTTTTTTTTTTTTTGCTGGTTTTACGCTGAATGTAACATGAACAGTTATGATGGAAGGTGAAACTTAAAGCAGCAGGGCTCCGGTGAAAGAGTAAGAGCCTTGGTTACCGTTTTTATTGCTGCCTGTGGTCCAGTTGAACAATTTTCTATTGCTGTGTTCTCATTGGACAGCTTTTTATTATCGTGTCCCCACGGGGTAGATTTTTATTACTGTACTTCCCACTGGACAGCATTTTATTACTGTATACCTATTGGGCAGGTTCTTATTCCAGTCCATGACAACATTGGGTAGATATTTTTTTTTTTTTTTTGGTGTCCCCATTGGGCCGGCTTTTACTGCCATGTTCCCACTGGGCAGGTTTTTATTGCTGTGACCCATTGGGCAGGTTTTTATTCCAATCCATATACCCATTGGGTGAGTTTTTTATTGCTGTGTCCTCATTGGGCAGGATTTTATTCCCATACTTGTTCCTGTTGGGTGAGTTTTTATTGCTGCCCGTGTTCCTACTGGGCAGGTATTTATTACTGTTTCCCTATTGGGCAGGTTTTTATTTTAGTTCATGGCCCTATTGGGTGGATTTTTTATTGCTGTATCCCCATTGGACTACTTTTTATTGCTGTGTTCCCACTGGGCAGGTTTTTATTGTGAAGTCCCCATTGGGCTTTTTTTTTATTGATGTGGTCACATAGGGCAGGTTTTTATTCCAATCCGTGTACCCACTGGGCAGGTTTTTATTGCTGTGTCCCCATTGGACTGCTTTTTATTACTTAAGTGTTCCCATTGGAATCTCCCCTTACATTAGGTTCCCCATCAGTGTCCCCATCACATCAGTGTCCCCATCAGAGTCCTCCTTTACATTCATGTCCTCTTTACAGCTGTGTCTCCATCAGAGTTCTTCCTTATATCACTGTTCCCATCACAAACCCCCCTTACATACGGGCCCCTATCAAAGTGCCCCCTACATCAGTGTCCCCATGAGAGTGCCCCCTACATCAGTGTCCCCATGAGAGTTCCCCCTACATCAGTGTCCCCATCAGAGTGCCCCCTACATCAGTGTCCCCATCAGAGTGCCCCCTACATCAGTGTCCCCATCAGAGTGCCCCCTACATCAGTGTCCCCATCAGAGTGCCCCCTACATCAGTGTCCCCATCAGAGTGCCCCCTACATCAGTGTCCCCATCAGAGTGCCCCCTACATCAGTGTCCCCATCAGAGTGCCCCCTACATCAGTGTCCCCATCAGAGTCCTCCTTTACATTCATGTCCTCTTTACAGCTGTGTCTCCATCAGAGTTCTTCCTTATATCACTGTTCCCATCAGAAACCCCCCTTACATACGTGTCCCCATCAGAGTGCCCCCTACATCAGTGTCCCCATCAGAGTGCCCCCTACATCAGTGTCCCCATCAGAGTGCCCCCTACATCAGTGTCCCCATCAGAGTGCCCCCTACATCAGTGTCCCCATCAGAGTGCCCCCTACATCAGTGTCCCCATCAGAGTGCCCCCTACATCAGTGTCCCCATCAGAGTGCCCCCTACATCAGTGTCCCCATCAGAGTGCCCCATACATCAGTGTCCCCATCAGCGTGCCCCCTACATCAATGTCCCCATCAGAATCCCCTCTTACATTCATGTCTCCATTAGAGTTCTTCCTTACATCACTGTCCCCATCAGAATCCCCCCTTACATACATGTCCCCATGAGAGTGCCCCCTACATCAGTGTCCCCATGAGAGTGCCCCCTACATCAGTGTCCCCATCAGAGTGCCCCCTACATCAGTGTCCCCATCAGAGTGCCCCCTACATCAGTGTCCCCATCAGAGTGCCCCCTACATCAGTGTCCCCATCAGAGTGCCCCCTACATCAGTGTCCCCATCAGAGTGCCCCCTACATCAGTGTCCCCATCAGAGTGCCCCCTACATCAGTGTCCCCATCAGAGTGCCCCCTACATCAGTGTCCCCATCAGAGTGCCCCCTACATCAGTGTCCCCATCAGAGTGCCCCCTACATCAGTGTCCCCATCAGAGTGCCCCCTACATCAGTGTCCCCATCAGAGTGCCCCATACATCAGTGTCCCCATCAGCGTGCCCCCTACATCAATGTCCCCATCAGAATCCCCTCTTACATTCATGTCTCCATTAGAGTTCTTCCTTACATCACTGTCCCCATCAGAATCCCCCCTTACATACATGTCCCCATCAGAGTGTCCCCTACATCAGTGTCCCCATCAGAGTGTCCCCTACATCAGTGTCCCCATCAGAGTGCCCCCTACATCAGTGTCCCCATCAGAGTGCCCCCATACATCAGTGTCCCCATCAGAGTGCCCCCATACATCAGTGTCCCCATCAGAGTCCTTCTTACATCAATGTCCTCCCCATCAGAATCCCCTCTTACATTCATGTCTCCATTAGAGTTCTTCCTTACATCACTGTCCCCATCAAAATCCCCCCTTACATACATGTCCCCATCAGAGTGTCCCCTACATCAGTGTCCCCATCAGAGTGTCCCCTACATCAGTGTCCCCATCAGAGTGCCCCCTACATCAGTGTCCCCATCAGAGTGCCCCCATACATCAGTGTCCCCATCAGAGTGCCCCCATACATCAGTGTCCCCATCAGTGTCCCCTACATCAGTGTCCCCATCAGAGTGCCCCCTACATCAGTGTCCCCATCAGAGTGCCCCCTACATCAGTGTCCCCATCAGAGTGCCCCCTACATCAGTGTCCCCATCAGAGTGCCCCCATACATCAGTGTCCCCATCAGAGTGCCCCCATACATCAGTGTCCCCATCAGAGTGCCCCCATACATCAGTGTCCCCATCAGAGTGCCCCCTACATCAGTGTCCCCATCAGAGTCCTTCTTACATCAATGTCCTCCCCATCAGAATCCCCTCTTACATTCATGTCTCCATTAGAGTTCTTCCTTACATCACTGTCCCCATCAGAATCCCCCCTTACATACATGTCCCCATCAGAGTGCCCCCTACATCAGTATCCCCATCAGAGTGCCCCCTACATCAGTGTCCCCATCAGAGTGCCCCCTACATCAGTGTCCCCATCAGAGTGCCCCCTACATCAGTGTCCCCATCAGAGTGCCCCCTACATCAGTGTCCCCATCAGAGTGCCCCCTACATCAGTGTCCCCATCAGTCCCCCATATTGCTGTAATTTAGCTTACATGGCAGGTAGCTCCTTGGTTTTAGAAGCAGAGATCATAGGCAGCCTCTGTTAATAACCCTCAACCAGTGCACATTGGGGATAGACCACTGACACAAGCTAGGGGCCAGATAAAATCTTGCAGTGGGTCGGATGTGGCCCTGGGGGTGTAATATGGAGGCCCCTGCTCTAATCAAAAAATTAAAACTAACAAAGAAGCAAATTTGCCGAGATTTTGTTCTGCTGGGAGGTCGGTCTGACCTTTCCGATCGTACGCTCGCCATAATAATCCTTTTCTGTAGAACAGAAGATGGCCATTTATGACACAGCAGGGGAGACATTGATTTTCCTTAGAATAATACCACTTTACCATCGCGCTTCCTTTCCATCTTATATCAGTCAGCGGTTGCTAGGGACAAGCAGTTTTTTTTCTTCTTCTGCATATCTCTGCAAGTTTCCTCTAATAATTAAAGCTTGACTCTGCAAACAGCGGTTTAATATCCTGCTTCACGGAGGCCAGGTGCTGCTCTGAGCATATCTCAGCCTGATAGGGGAGTGTTTATGGTTCGAAACATTACATCTGTGTATGTCTTACAATGATGTACTGTATGTTCCTTCATTACCTATTCAGCGCCTGCTTCCTGCTTAGTCATAATGCACAATGGTTACCCTTTAGGAAAGCCATAGACATTCAAGAGTGCTACACATTGGAGAAAAATCTTTTGTATAAAAAGATCTTTCCATTAACAATAGTGATCTTTCACACGAAGAAGGTTGTTCATTCACAAATTTACAAGCAGCAGCAAGGCCACATAATACTGAAACGATGAATCGACCCTGTGCAATACTTTCTCCTCTTCTCCCTCCTGCCAGCATTCAGCTGCTGCAGGAGGAATATGCAGATCGTTCCTGTAAATTCCACTGTCCTACTGACACCGTCCACTGCCCTACTGATACCGTCCACTGCCCTACTGACACCGACCACTGACCTACTGACACCGACCACTGTCCTACTGACACCGTCCACTGCCCTACTGATACTGTCCACTGCTCTACTGACACCGTCCACAGTGGACGGTGTCAGTAGAGCAGTGGACAGTATCAGTAGGGCAGTGGACGGTGTCAGTAGGACAGTGGACGGTGTCAGTAGGGCAGTGGACGGTGTCAGTAGAGCAGTGGACGGTGTCAGTAGGGCAGTGGACGGTATCAGTAGGGCAGTGGACGGTGTCAGTAGGGCAGTGGACGGTGTCAGTAGGGCAGTGGACGGTGTCAGTAGAGCAGTGGACGGTGTCAGTAGGGCAGTGGACGGTATCAGTAGGGCAGTGGACGGTGTCAGTAGGGCAGTGGACGGTGTCAGTAGGGCAGTGGATGGTGTCAGTAGGGCAGTGGACGGTGTCAGTAGGGCAGTGGACGGTGTCAGTAGGGCAGTGGACGGTGTCAGTAGGGCAGTGGACGGTGTCAGTAGGGCAGTGGATGGTGTCAGTAGGGCAGTGGACGGTCCACTGCCCTACTGACACCATCCACTGCCCTACTGACACCGTCCACTGCCCTACTGACACCGTCCACTGCCCTACTGACACCGTCCACTGCCCTACTGACACCGTCCACTGCCCTACTGACACCATCCACTGCCCTACTGACACCGTCCACTGCCCTACTGACACCGTCCACTGCCCTACTGATACCGTCCACTGCCCTACTGACACCGTCCACTGCTCTACTGACACCGTCCACTGCCCTACTGACACCGTCCACTGCCCTACTGACACCGTCCACTGCCCTACTGACACCGTCCACTGCCTTACTGATACCGTCCACTGCTCTACTGACACCGACCACTGCCCTACTGATACCGTCCACTGCTCTACTGACACCGTCCACTGCCCTACTGATACCATCCACTGCCCTACTGACACCGTCCACTGCCCTACTGATACCGTCCACTGCCCTACTGACACCGTCCACTGCCCTACTGACACCGTCCACTGCCCTGAAACCGTCCACTGCCCTACGGACACCATCCACTGCCCTACTGACACCGTCCACTGCCCTACTGACACCGTCCACTGCCCTACTGACACCGTCCACTGCTCTACTGACACCGTCCACTGCCCTACTGACACCGTCCACTGCCCTACTGAAACCGTCCACTGCCTTACTGATACCGTCCACTGCCCTACTGACACCGTCCACTGCCTTACTGATACCGTCCACTGCCCTACTGTTACCGACCGCTGCCCTACTGTTACCGTCCGCTGCCCTACTGATACCGTCCGCTGCCCTACTGATACCGTCCGCTGCCCTACTGATACCGTCCACTGCCCTACTGATACCATCCACTGCCCTACTGACACCGTCCACTGCCCTACTGACACCGTCCACTGCCCTACTGACACCGTCCACTGCCCTACTGACACCGTCCACTGCCCTACTGATACCGTCCACTGCCCTACTGATACCGTCCACTGCCCTACTGACACTGTCCACTGCCCTACTGACACTGTCCACTGCCCTACTGATACCGTCCACTGCCCTACTGACACCGACCACTGCCCTACTGATACCGTCCACTGCCCTACTGACACCGACCACTGCCCTACTGATACCAACCACTGCCCTACTGATACTATCCACTGCCCTACTGACACTGTCCACCTGACACCATTCTCTGCCCTACTGATACCGTCCACTGTTCTACTGACTGACACTGTCCACTGCCCTTATGACACCATCCTCTGCTCTACTGATACCGCCCTCTGCCCTATTGACTGACACTGTCCATTGCCCTACTGACACGCCTACTGCTCTACTGACACCATGCTCTACCCTACTGACACCGTCCACTGCCCTACTAACATTGTCCACTGCCCTACTGACACCATCTTTTGCCCTACTGATTGAAACTGTCCACTGCTCTACATACATCAACCTCTGCCCTACTGACAGTCCACTGCCCTACTAACACCATCCACTGCTCTACTGACACCGTCCACACCCTGTCCTCTTCCCTACTGACACTGTCCACTGCTCTACTGACACCATCCTTTGGCCTACTGACACAATCCTCTGGCCTACTGACACCATCCTCTGGCCTACTGACACCATCCTCTGGCCTACTGACACCATCCTCTGGCCTACTGACACAATCCTCTGGCCTACTGACACTGTCCACTGCCCTACTGATACCAACCATGCCCTACTGATACCATCCACTGCCCTACTGATACCATCCACTGCCCTACTGATACCATCCTCTGGCCTACTGACACAATCCTCTGGCCAACTTACACCATCCTCTGGCCTACTGACACTGTCCACTGCTCTACTGATACCAACCATGCCCTACTGATACCATCCACTGCCCTACTGACAGCATCCTCTGGCCTACTGACACTGTACACTGCAATACGGATACAAACCACTGCCCTACTGACACCGTCCACACGCCGCCCTCTGCTCTACTGACTGACACTGTCCACTTACCTACCTACACCAACCACTGCCCTACTGACACACCCACTGCTCTTTAATATATGGCCTGTTACACATTTTTATCGAATTGTCAAATATTCATACAGCTAAGTATAATCTTTGCTTTAAAATCAGTTAGGCCACCTCACCTTTCAAATTCCATAATTAAAATTTCCATACAATGGATCAAACATCACAATAAAATGATATATGGAATTGATAACTCAGCTGGAACTTGTAAAAAAAAAAACTCTGTCTGACAAACTGTCCATCACCCATAACTGACACATTTATTTTATTTGCTTCCCTAGATGCTTTTTTTTTTTTTTTTTTCATTTTTTTTCTTCTTTTTTTTTTTTTTTTTTTAATGATCATGTCAGAGTTTTTTTTTTTAAAACCTTTGTGCCTGTGTATGAATGCGTGAATTATATATATTTCTAATTATTTTATTAGCACTTGAAGGGAGCTTGTCAGTACGAAAATATAAAAGTTGTCATTGCAGCTTCCTTTCCAGTTCCATGGGTCAATTTATGTAAAATCCGGATACATTTCTTTTCTTGGAATCGACCTCATTCGCTCTCGTTTTTCAGCATACGTCTGAAGTTTCTCTGCACGCTGTGGGCGAATTCTGACGTATGCAAATGAGGATTTCAGGTTAAAGCCTAATTTGCATGTGGTGAGGAGTAAGTGGAATTAAGTAAGAAAGGTCTTCAATGGGAATGAGCTGCAAATTACTTCTAAAATAAATGATTTGTTGTGTGAAAACAGAAAATGTTATAAAACCCTTCAGACCTTCGCGGTCTCTTGTTGTGTTATCACACGTGCATGTGCGCTATATTATGCTTTGCATTACAATTAATTTACAGTGGGCTGCCAACACATGACAGCAGACAAAAGAAAAGTCCCTTTATTATTTCAATAGTGCCCACAGTCCAAAAGTCCTTGTATCATTTTAATAGTGCCCACCCTCCACAAGTCCCTGTATTATATTAATAGTGCCCACCGTCCACAAGTCCCTGTATTATTTTAATAGTGCCCATCGTCCTCAAGTCTCTGTATTATTTTAATAGTGCCCACCGTCCACAAGTCCCTGTATTATATTAATAGTGCCCACCGTCCACAAGTCCCTGTATTTTAATAATGCCCACCCTCCACAAGTCCCTGTATTATTTTAATAGTGCCCGTTGTCCACAAGTCCCTGTATTATTTTAATAGTGCCCGTTGTCCACAAGTCCCTGTATTATTTTAACAATGCCCACCCTCCACAAGTCCCTGTATTATTTTAATAGTGCCCACCATCCACAAGTCCCTGTAATATTTTAATAGTGCTCACTGATCACAAGTCCCTGTATTATTTTAATAGTGCCCGTGTCCACAAGTCCCTGTATTATTTTAATAGTGCCCACTGTCCACAAGGCCCTGTATTATTTTAACAGTGCCCGCCGTCCTCAAGCCCCTGTATTATTTTAATAGTGTCCACCATCCACAAGTCCCTGTATTATTTTAATAGTACTCACCATCCACAAGTCCCTGTAATAATTTAATAGTGCCCACCATCCACAAGTCCCTGTATTATTTTAATAGTGCCCACCCTCCACAAATCCCTGTATTATTTTAATAGTGCCCACCATCCACAAGTCCCTGTAATATTTTATTAGTGCCCACTGATCACAAGTCCCTTTATTATTTTAATAGTGCCCGTGTCCACAAGTCCCTGTATTATTTTAATAGTGCCCACTGTCCACAAGCCCCTGTATTATTTTAATTGTGCCCACCGTCCACAAGCCCCTGTATTATTTTAATAGTGCCCACCATCCACAAGTTCCTGTATTATTTTAATTGTGCCCACCGTCCACAAGTCCCTGTATTATTTTAATAGTACTCACCATCCACAAGTCCCTGTAATATTTTAATAGTGCCCGCCATCCACAAGTCCCTGTATTATTTTAATAGTGCCCACTGTCCACAAGGCCCTGTATTATTTTAATTGTGCCCACCGTCCACAAGCCCCTGTATTATTTTAATAGTGCCCACCATCCACAAGTTCCTGTATTATTTTAATTGTGCCCACCGTCCACAAGTCCCTGTATTATTTTAATAGTACTCACCATCCACAAGTCCCTGTAATATTTTAATAGTGCCCGCCATCCACAAGTCCCTGTATTATTTTAATAGTGCCCACCATCCACAAGTCCCTGTATTTTAATAATGCCCACCCTCCACAAGTCCCTGTATTATTTTAATAGTGTCCACAAGTCCCTGTATTATTTTAATAGTGCCCGTTGTCCACAAGTCCCTGTATTATTTTAATAATGCCCACTGTCCACAAGTCCCTGTACTATTTTAAAAGTACCCACTGTCCACAAGTCCCTGTATTATTTTAATAATGCCCACCCTCCACAAGTCCCTGTATTATTTTAATAGTGCCCACCATCCACAAGTCCCTGTAATATTTTATTAGTGCCCACTGATCACAAGTCCCTTTATTATTTTAATAGTGCCCGTGTCCACAAGTCCCTGTATTATTTTAATAGTGCCCACTGTCCACAAGCCCCTGTATTATTTTAATTGTGCCCACCGTCCACAAGTCCCTGTATTATTTTAATAGTGCCCACCATCCACAAGTTCCTGTATTATTTTAATTGTGCCCACCGTCCACAAGTCCCTGTATTATTTTAATAGTGCCCACCATCCACAAGTTCCTGTATTATTTTAATTGTGCCCACCGTCCACAAGTCCCTGTATTATTTTAATAGTACTCACCATCCACAAGTCCCTGTAATATTTTAATAGTGCCCGCCATCCACAAGTCCCTGTATTATTTTAATAGTGCCCACTGTCCACAAGGCCCTGTATTATTTTAATTGTGCCCACCGTCCACAAGCCCCTGTATTATTTTAATAGTGCCCACCATCCACAAGTTCCTGTATTATTTTAATTGTGCCCACCGTCCACAAGTCCCTGTATTATTTTAATAGTACTCACCATCCACAAGTCCCTGTATTATTTTAATAGTGCCCGCCATCCACAAGTCCCTGTATTATTTTAATAGTGCCCGCCATCCACAAGTCCCTGTATTATTTTAATAGTACTCACCATCCACAAGTCCCTGTAATATTTTAATAGTGCCCGCCATCCACAAGTCCCTGTATTATTTTAATAGTGCCCACCCTCCACAAGTCCCTGTATTATTTTAATAGTGCCCACCATCCACAAGTCCCTGTATTATTTTTGTAGTGCCCACTGTTCACAAGTCCCTGTATTATTTTAATAGTGCCCACAATCCACAAGTCCCTGTATTATTTTAATAGTGTCCACCATACACAAGTCTCTGTATTATTTTAATAGTGCCCACCCTCTACATGTTGATCATATCCCCCCTTATTCTCCTCTTCTCGAGAGTGAATACATTCAGTTCCTCTAATCTTTTAATCATAGCTGAGCTCCTCCATGCCTCTTCTCAGTTTGGTCGCCCTTCTCTGCACTTTCTTCCCCGATATCCTTTTTGAGAACTGGTGCCCAAAACTGAACTGCATATTCCAATCTAGTCTAGCGCTATTATACATATAAATCAGCTATCGTGGACTTGTACTATATCTGTGGACTATGGGCCAGATTCTTAAAAGAGTTACGCCGGTGTATCTACTGATACACCGGCGTAATTCGAAATTCCCGCCGGCGTATCATTGTTTTGTAGTCACAAAACAAGAAACGCCGGAATTAGGCTAGGATCCGACTGGTGTAAGTCACTTACACCGTCGGATCCTAAATGCAATACAACGCTGACCGCTAGGTGGCGTTTACGTTCAGGTCTCATTTGACTATGCAAATGAGCCTGATACGCCGATTCCCGAACGAATTTGCGTTGCGTACCCGTCGCGTACGTCGTTTCCGTAAGCGTAAGGTTACCCCTGCTATATGAGGGGTAACCTTACGCCAGTCCGCCGTATGCCATGTTAAGTATGGCGTCGGGTCCGCGTCGGCTTTTTCCGTCGGTTACGTCGTTTTCCTAATTCGTTCTTGAATACGACTTTACGTCAATGACGCTCACGTCGGCGTCATTGACGTTTTCCGTCGTGAGCTGGAGAATGCGCACTGGGCTATTTTTCAGCCCGGCGCATGCGCAGTTCAATCAGCGCGGGGGCACGCTTAATTTGAATACTAGCCGCCCCCTTTGAATTACTCGGCCATACGCCGGGCCATTTACACTACGCCGCCGCAAATTACGGAGCAAGTGTTTGGGGAATACGGCGATTGCTCCTGTAAGTTGTGGCGGCGTAGTATAAATAGCTTACGCGACGCCGCCGCAGGATGTACGAGAATCTGGCCCTATATCCTTAGACTACTCCAGAGACTCCCATTGATATCACGTTTGACAGAGAGCTGCCTCGTAAATTTAGATCTTAAGCCTTATCCATTCATGTTTTGCGTTGAATGAATGAATGAATGAATGAATGAAAAACGTATAAAGCGCGGCGCATGCGAACTGAATCGCTTCTGGGCGCTAGTTGTTCGTGTCTCATGACATCAAAAGAGCAGAGTTTTGATCCGTCTTCTGAAAGTCACGGATCTATCAACACACCTATTGTCGAACCATCGGGGAAATTTCCTCTATTCCTGTCCTACAGGCACAACAGGAAGTAGAAGGGAAATCACTCAAAAATTATGCAAATTCTCCTTTAGAAAGTTGCCACTAAACAAATGGTGTCCCTGTTGGAAGATTTTCCCTCTCCTCTTGGTTTGGTCAAATTCTGTGATTTTCATTCACAGGGATTTAAACCAATGGGCCAGATTCTGAAAGGACTTATGACGGCGCAGCGCCATGTACGCCGTCGTAAGTCCTAATCCGACCCGTCCTATCTATGCGCCTGATTCTTAGAATCAGTTACGCATAGATATCTATTAGATCCGACAGGTGTAAGTCTCTTACGCCGTCGGATCTTAACTGCATTTTTTTGTTGACCGCTATGTGGCGCTTCCGTCGAATTCCGCGTCGAGTATGCAAATTAGCTAGATACGCAAATTCCCGAACGTACGCGCGGCCGACGCAGTAAAGTTACGACGTTT
The DNA here is from genome assembly GCF_905171775.1 of Rana temporaria. Classification (NCBI taxonomy): domain Eukaryota; kingdom Metazoa; phylum Chordata; class Amphibia; order Anura; family Ranidae; genus Rana; species Rana temporaria. The sequence continues at coordinate 196,281,400 of NC_053495.1, forward strand.
ACGTTAGGCTTTTCCCGGCGTATAGTTGCCCCTGCTAAATGAGGCATAAGTGCGGCGTACCAATGTTAAGTATGGCCGTCGTTCCCGCGTCGAAATTTGAAAAAGTTACGTCGTTTTCGTAAGTCGTCCGTGAATGGGGCTGGACGTCATTTACGTTCACGTCGAAACCAATGACGTCCTTGCGGCGTACTTTGGAGCAATGCACACTGGGAAATTCCACGGACGGCGCATGCGCCGTTCCACAAAAACATCAATCACGCCGGGTCACAGTAGTTTTACATAAAACACGCCCCCCTGATCCAAATTTGAATTAGGCGGGCTTACGCCGGCCGATTTACGCTACGCCGCCGCAACTTACGGAGCAAGTGCTTTGAGAATACAGCACTTGCCCGTCTAAGTTGGCGGAGGCGTAACGTAAATCGGATACGTTACGCCCGGGCAAAGATACGCCGCTGACTGAGAATCTGGCCCAATGAGTTAAAAAAAAATTGGCTTTGTATACTATAAATGGTAATGCAGCCTGTTGTATAACAATGTTTATGATGTCCCCATCTCTCTTTCTTGCGCTAACCACTGCAGCATTCTGCAAATGGTTGCGCCCATGACTTGTTTTAACAAATCAGCTTAATGTGCCGTTCCATCCAACATCAGCCCCTCCCCCAGTGGTGCTCAGAATGGCGAACACCTGCTGGGAAGTAATTTGTTGCTTGGCTCAAGTATCGCTGCAACTACTCACAATTAAAAAAAAAAAATGAAAAAAATCCAAGATCACACAATTTGATAAAATCTAATTGTACCGGCGATTTTTCTCCTGGATGGAGATTTTCTTTAATTTCTCTTAAAACTCCTCCCCCCTGCTGGCAAAAGCAATATCTTCTGCACTCAGAAAGCAGCACCCAAGCTGTGATTAGGTTCTTGTTCATGGAACTCTGAATAGATTTGCGTAATGCTTTCCCCATCTCCAGGCTCTGACCCAACCACGGCTGCTGCTGCAAGAAAGCTATGCCAGTATTTGCCCTGCATTTGACAAATGTAAATTTGGCGAGCCAGCCGGGGGGGCCAGGGGCTCACAAACTAGAAAATTTTAGCGACGCATCAGCACTGACATCATCCACTGCAAGGGGTGTCTCATAGTATGTATTGGGCGTTGAGGCTCCATACACTGATATCACCATGAAAAAGAAAGGGAACTCACCACAGTATGAATCAGTTAAAAAAAACATAGGGCCAGATTCTCGTAGACTGGCTTAAAAATGCGGCGGCGTAACGTATCTCATTTACGTTACGCCGCCGCAAGTTTTACGGGCAAGTGCTTTATTCACAAAGCACTTGCCTGTAAAGTTGCGGCGGCGTAGCGTAAATCCTCCGGCGCAAGCCCGCCTAATTCAAATGATCCGGGTAGGGGGCGTGGATCATTTAAATTAGGCGCGTTCCCGCGCCGATCGTACTGCGCATGCGCCGTCCCAAAAATTTCCCGACGTGCATTGCGCGAAATGACGTCGCAAGGACTTCATTGGTTTCGACGTGAACGTAAATGGCGTCCAGCGCCTTTCACGGACGACTTACGCAAACGACGTAAATTTTTAAATTTTGACGCGGAACGCCGGCCATACTTAACATTGGTTGCCCCTCATATAGCAGGGGCAACTTTACGCGTCGCAAATCTAAGGTAAACGTTGTATCTTCACTGCGTCGACCGCGCGTACATTCGGAATACGCGTATTTTGCTAATTTGCATACTCTATCGGGAAAACGATGGAGGCGACACCTAGCGTCGAAAAAAAAAATTGCATTTAAGATCCGACAGCGTAAGAGCCTTACGCCTGTCGGATCTAATGGTTATCTATGCGTAACTGATTCTAAGAATCAGTCGCATAGATACGACGGCCCAGATTAGGACTTACGACGGCGCACATGGCGTTGCGCTGTCGTAAGCCCTTTCAGAATCTGGGCCATGATGTTTATTAACTCTTTACAGCTCCCTTTTTTGCCAGACCATTCCCAGGTTGCACAAAACTACTGGGTCCTGTCTGGGCACCCAATGATGTAACATGCATGATGTAGTTGTTTCCCAATAGGAAACTGAAGACAGCATGCACTTGAACTAGTACCGTACCCCTGATGACGTCACGCATGACGAAATGCATAGGGTGGAGCCGATTAAAAACACGTCACTGCGTGTGCACTAACCAGGCGCGGCTATCTTGCTTATGGGAAAATCGGATCTTGCTCTGTTTGGAATGTGTTTTTTCATCTTTTTAAAGCGGAGGTTCACCCAAATAACCTCTATATCAGACTAAATTCTTTATACTTCTAACATGTACAATTGGCATTTTATTTCTTTTAGGCTACACATACCTTATAATCTATATTTGCAATCCAGCTTCCGGGTACTTCTCCCGCGGGAGTAGGCGTTTCCAAGCTGAGCCGCAATATAATCTGGGAGTTTGCCCATATGATTGATGTCTATCAGAAAATGTTCCCCCCGGCGGATAAGCGTAGTTGCGTCACTAGTGTCACAGAGTTTCCGAAAGAACCCGAACATGCCGAGCTGCGCGTCAGCTCTAGACAGCGCCCGCGCAGTCAGCTCTACACAGCTCCTAGTCGGTGCGCAGGCGCCGCATGGAGCTGACTCGCAGCTCGGCATGTTCGGGTTCTTTCAGAAACTTGAATCTACCTCAAATTTGCATACGCTATACAGAAACCTTTGCTTGCATTGTTCTTTCCTACAAAAACACAGTGGGCCAGATTCTGGTAGATCCTGCGGCGGCGTCGCGTAAGCCATTTACACTACGCCGCCACAACTTAAAGGAGCAAGTGCCGTATTCCCCAAACACTTGCTCCGTAATTTGCGGCGGCGTAGTGTAATTGGCCCGGCGTATCCCCGCGTAATTCAAAGGGGGCGGCTTGTATTTAAATTAAGCGCGCCCCCGTGCCGATCGAACTGCGCATGCGCCGGGCTTAAAATAGCCCAGTGCGCATGCTCCAGTTCTCGACGGAAAACGTCAATGACGCTGACGTGGGCGTCATTGACGTAAAGTCGTATTCGCGGACGACTTAGGAAAACGACGTAACCGACGGAACAAGCCGTCGCGGACCCGACGCTATACTTAACATGGCATATGACGGACCTACGTAAACTTGCTCCTCATTATAGCATTTTATGCTTACGGAAACGTCGTAAAAATCACTGCGTCGTCTGCGCGTACGTTCGGGAATCTCGCGTAACTAGCTAATTTGCATAGACGACGGGGGAAAACGACGATGCGACACCTAGCGGCGGGAAAAAAAATTGCATTTAAGATCTGACAGCGTAAGAGCCTTACGCCTGTCAGATCTAATGGGAATCTATGCGTAACTGATTCTAAGAATCAGTCGCATAGATACCCTGGGCCAGATTAGGACTTACGACGGCGCAAATGGTGTTGCGCCATCGTAACGCCTTTGAGAATCTGGCCCAGTAAAATTAAATGATAAAAGAATAAAAAAATGAAACAACAAAAATAAAAAAACTACTGACACCAGCGGTGGAACTACCAGGGTAACAAAGGTGTCATTCTGCCACCATGGGGGGGTACCCCATGATCACTGAAAGGTGGCGGGACTGCGGGACCATAATAAAAGGTCCCATGATGGTAGAAAAGGACAGGAGATCAGTGGAAAGGGCCCTGGCCGGGGGTCCCTGAAGTATCTACTGTAGTTACGCCTCCGGTATACACACTTGAATCCACCTCAAATTTGCATACTCTATACAAAAACCTTTGCTTGCATTGTTCTTTCCTACAAAAACACATTAAAATAAAATGGTAAAAAAATTATAAAAAAAGAAACAACAAAAATAAAAAAACTACTGACACCAGTGGTGGAACTACCAGGGGCGCATTTACAATTGGTCTCTGGCATTCCTCCATTGCGGGGGGGACCCGAAGATGGCAGGAAGGTGGAATGTAATGAAGGGTCCCACGATTGGAGTAGAGGGGCCCTGGGTTCAGTTGAGAGGGACCGGTCGGGGGCCCTTCATGATTTCTTGTACAGGGGCCCTGAAGGTTCTAATTATGTCTCTGGCTGCACCGCAACTCCCACAACATAATTGCACAATTTGTACACGTTTTACATGCTTTCTCTCTCTTTGGTACCCGATATCCTCCCTACTCTTAATTATAGACATGCAACTCAAAGCATACTAATTAAAATGTAGATTGTATTTTTAGCGCACTTTAGTGAGTTTTCAATGTGCTGTGACAATGTGTTAAAGCGTGTTTTTCCAGAACCATATTTTTCAAAGCTGCACTGCACTGTTCATAGGAAATGTTCCCGGCGGTTTATAGGCAATGTGAATGTGCTTTGAAGCACTGTTGCAGGAATGTGCGGTGAGGTCAGTGGCTGGTATCAGAGCCAGATACACACAGGTTACATACGCCGTGAGCGTTAGAGCGAGAGCAATAATTCTAGTACTAGACCACCTCTGTAACTCGTAAAAACGTTTAAGTGTCGCCTATGGAGATTTTTAAGTACTGAAGTTTGGAGCCATTCTACGAGTGTGCGCAATTTTAAAGAGTGTCATGTTAGGTAGACATGTGCATTCGTTTTCGTCCGAATTTCAGGTATTTTTGTTATCGTTTTAACAAACGATAATGAAAGCACAGAAAACGAAAACCGAAAGATCCGACAAATGCTTTATTTTTGTTTTCGTTGCGGTCGAATGTGCCTAACCTTAATAACTCTATTATTATTCTACATAAAGAGAAAAGATTCGACATAGAGAGACATGAGTCAAATTTTTTTTTTTTTTTAAAGATTCTGTCGAATCTTCTTTTTTCTTTTTTTTCTTAAAACATTCGACAGACACCATAAGCCTTCAATGACAAATTCGACCTTAAAGTGGAGGTTCACCCTAAAAACGTTTTTTTTTTTACATTAGAGCCAGCATAGTAAGCACATTTCATTTCGGCAGGTTTTTTTTTTCTCTGTACTTACCTTTATATCCTGATTTTGTCCAGGGCTTCCGCGTTCTGATGACTCCGGGACTGGGCGTTCCTATCCCAGCCTCAGGGTTCCGATGACTGCGGGACCGCGCGTCACCAGATTTCCAGAAATAGCCAAGCTGCGAGTCGGCACTATACAGCGCCTGCACCCGCCGTGTAGAGCTGACTGCGCAGGCGCCGTATAGTGCCGACTCGCAGCTTGGCTATTTCCCGAAATCTGGTGACGCGCGTTGTGCGACAGGTCACCTGTTTCACAAGCCGTCAATCATCGAACGGAAGGATAGGAACGCCCAGTCCCCCAGTCATCGGAACCCGGAAGCCCTGGACAACATCAGGATATAAAGATATGTACAGAGAAAAAAAAATGACCTGCCGAAATGTAATGTCCTTAGTATGCTGGCTCTGCTAGATGTAATTTAAAAAAAAAAATTTGGGGTGAACCCCCGCTTTAATTTGGATTTTCGGACGAATGCATTTTTTTAACGAAAAACAAAATAAAATAAAAACAAGTTTCGGGAGTAACTAAATAAATTTATTTTTCAGACGAAAACGAAATTACAAAACTAAATATTTCAGGGCCAAATCCTCAGCCAGACGGCGTAACTTAACTTTTTCCATTTAAGTTACACCGCCGCAAATTTCCCAAGTTAGTGCCCGATCCACAAAGCACTTACCTGGGAATTTGCAGCGGTGTAACTTAAATTCCGCCGGCGCAAGGCGTTCCTCTTCTCCAGGGGGCGATTACCATTTAAATGAGGCGCACTCCCGCGCCGGCCGTACTGCGCATGCTCGTGACGTCATTTTCCCGACGTGCATAGCGCGAAATTACGTTACGTCGGGCTTTGTGGATTGCGACGGGACAATAAAGTTGCGTCGGGTAAAAAAAAAGATACGGCGCCAAAAAAAAAAAATTGAAATTTTAAAAAAATCGCGTCGCGAGCAAGAAAGGTCTGTTTTTACAAGGTGTAAACAGTTTACACCTTGTAAAAGCAGCCCTAATTTTGCGTTTGCAAAATATAACTTACGGAGAAAAAACGAAGCTGAAAAGCTTTGTGGATCTCCGTAAGTCCTAATTTGCATATCCGAGGCGGCATTTCGACGCAAAATGCCCCCATCGGCGGATGCGGTACTGCATCCTAAGATCCGACAGTGTAATTCAATTACACATGTCGGATCTTCGTCCTAACTATGGGAAACTGATTCTGTGGATCAGTTCCATAGTTAGGACCAGGGATACGACGGAGTAACAGCAATTACTCCGTCGTATCTCTTTTGAGGATTTGGCCCTCAGTGTGCACATGTCTAATGTTAGGTATCTATTTACTCGGCGTAACATCATCTTTCATAGTATCCAAAAAAATCGTGCTAACTTTAGTGTATTTGTTTTAGTTCATGAAACGGTTTCTTTCCAAAAAAAATGCGTTTGAAAGATTGCTGCGCAAATGCTGTGTAACATAAAAAGTTTCAATGACCACCCTTATATTCCATAGGGTGTCTGCTAAAACAAGATATAAAATGTTTGGGGGGTTCTGGGCAATTTTCTATAAAAATAAAAATATGATGATTTTTACATGTAGGAGAGAAGTGTCAGATTTGGCTTGGGTGGCAAGGGGTTAATTACCATGAGTAATATACAAATCATTATTATATATTGTTTTTAACCACTTCCTGACGGCCGTACGACTTTATACGGCCGCAGTGTGGTTCTTAATCTCCGGGAGGCCGTCTATATACTGCCTCCAGCCACTGGGGGGCGCACAAGCGCCGTCGAGGGCGGCGCGTGCGTGCCCGCCGCATTACTGAGATGTCGATGCGCGTGCCTGGCGGCCGTGATGTCCTCCGGGCACCCGCGATCGGCGGTTACAAAGACAAGGACGTGGATCTGTGTGTGTAAACATTGTGAGCTCTTCCTCTCAGTCTGCTGCAAACAGAGTGTGCCAGCTTGTATTTAACCACATCAATACCGGGCACTTTCGCCCCCTTCCTTCCCAGAACAATTTTCAGCTTTCAGCGCTCTCGCACTTTCAATGACAATTGCGCGGTCATGCAACGCTGTACCCAAATTACATTTTTATCATTTTGTTCCCACAAATAGAGCTTTCTTTTAGTGGTATTTATTCAGGACTCTGTTTTTTATTTTTTGCGATTATAAGCAAAAAAAAAAAACAGAAATTTGGAAAAAAAAACAATATTTTTTTCTTTCTATTTTAAAAGAAATCCAATTAAATCGAATTTTGTCATAAATTTAAGCCAAAATGTTTTCTACTACATGTCTTTGGTAAAAAAAAAAGTGTATAATAATTGTTTTGTGTGATCACGGAGGACAGATGTGCGCAGATGATCATGTACAGATGTGCGCAGGTGATCACGGACATATGTGTGCAGATGATCATTGGGACATTTGATTTTACTGTTACATATGTGGGGGACAGGTGTTTTCACTGTGTGGAGACATGTGTTTTGGGGACACTATTTTGGGGACTTTGTGTGTTTTCACTGTGTGGAGACATGTGTTTTGGGGACACTATTTTGGGGACTTTGTGTGTTTACACTGTGTGGGGACACTTGGCCGGTGATCAGTGTGTAAAAAGCTGTAAAAACAGCTCATACTGATCACCGGCCGACTTCTGTGTGAGGAGAGATCGCCTAGCAACCGGCTCTCTATTTACATCACATGACACAGATGATTGGACACAGCCGTCATGTGATCAGGAGGGCCAATCAGAGAGCCCTCCTGCCAATCGGAGATGCGCCGTGTCCGGTCAACACGAGCGCATTGGGATCACACCGCTGCGCGGGCACGCGTGTGCCCTATACCCCTCCTTCTGAACATCCACTCAGAAGGCGGAAGCTCCCACCCGGCCATATATGTGCATTTGCCGGGTGGGAAGTGGTTAAACTGGCCGCTCTGTATGTAGCTTCTGACGGGCTGTGCAAGGTGCCCCGTATCTCCCGAACCATAGATGATAGGGGCCCCAAATTTTGACCAGTGGTGGGGTAGGACTTAAAATTTGGGGTTTCTGTGACCCCTAGGTTGCCGAGCTACTACCCTCGAAGTCAACGTTTTTTTTATGTTCATGGCTCTGCCTCACCTGCCTCCCCTGACTGCATGTCCCTGCACTGTTGCAATGCACTGGTTTGAAGGGTCCTTCCTTCGGGATGGCATTTACTGGTGTACCACCTGAGTGCTTCCCAACTCACCCCACTGGCTCCTGAGAAACACAAAGGCCCAGATTCTCAAAGGGCTTACGACGGCGCAACGCAATGTACGCCGTCGTAAGTCCTAATCTGGGCCGTCGTATAAATGCGACTGATTCTTAGAATCAGTTACGCATAGATAACCATTAGATCCGACAGGCGTAAGGCTCTTACACTGTCGGATCTTAAATGCATTTTTTTTTTCGCCGCTAGGTGTCGCCTCCGTCGTTTTCCCCGTCGAGTATGCAAATTAGCAGAATACGCGAATTCCCGAACGTACGCGCGGTCAGTGAAGATACGACATTTACGTTAGATTTGCGACGCGTAAAGTTGCATCTGCTATATAAGGGGCAACCAATGTTAAGTATGGCCGTCGTTCCCACGTCAAAATTTACGTTGTTTGCGTAAGTCGTCCGTGAATGGGGCTGGACGCCATTTACGTTCACGTCGAAACCAATGACGTCCTTACGACGTCATTTAGCGCAATGCACGTCGGGAAATTTGCATGCGCAGTACGTTTGGCGCGGGAACGCACCTAATTTAAATGCTCCACGCCCCCTACCCGGATCATTTGAATTAGGCGGGCTTGCACCGGGGGATTTACGCTACGCCGCTGCCTTTACAGGCAAGTTCTTTGTGAATAAAGCACTTGCCTGTAAAACTTGCGGCGGCGTAACGTAAATGACATACGTTACGCCATTACGCCGCCGCAGTTTTATGCCCATCTACAAGAATCTGGGCCAAAGTCTGCCTGTTGTTACAAGCGCATGCACACAAAACAGATTGCAAGATGCGTTCCCTGCATCAAATCTGTCATTTGGCAGCTTTCCTTCATTAGGCAAAAAAATAAACACAAATATGAGCGTACAGCGCTCGTGATTTTCCAGAATCAAAAACTCGAAAACAACCTTTTTTTATTTTAGGAAGAAAAAAAATAAAAAAAGGTAAAAAATCCGCCCTCGGGAATTTTCACAAGACGTTTTGCCTTTGTGTTGCAATCTGATTTTCTCCACGGGAAGCGGCTCTGCGAAAATTAATAAACGGCTTGGCGTGCGTCTCGTATTTTCTCGTATTCAAAGTGGGATCCCCTGTATGTATTTGGGAAACCTGGAGAGGGGGAACAAGCGCGTGCGTATCAGCAGCGCTGAGATAAATATTGTCGTGCCGAGGAACTGAGCCGCGCCGTGCCTTGTTTCCATGAGAACACAAAGGAATAAGTGCCGATAGACAATGGTGTAATCAGCCCCAGCGCCGGCATTTATTGATTGGCAGGTGTCACTGGGTGCGATGGGGTGTTATTAAAAGATCGCCGACCTTCTAAAAATACCAGCTTCCTGGCTGTGGCTGGCTGCAATACAGTAGCAGCAGGAAAGTGAATTAAGAGGCGGATACCTTGTATTGGCTGACAATATATTTTGTCATGGTCATCCTGTGTCTCAGTTGGTGACACCAGGACTGGAGAAAAGCATGGAATATGATGATAAAATCAGATACAGGGGAACCTCGGATTGCGAGTAACGTGGTTAAAGAGCGTTTCGCAATACCAGCAATTTTTTTTTTTAAATCCAGACATGGTTTGCGAGTGTTGTCTTGCAAAACTAGCAGGATTCAAGCCTCTGCGGTGTGCAGTACCGCATTTGGCCAGAGGCGCGGGGGCGCTGGAGCCGAATTAAAACCGTTCGGAAATACTCCGTTCCTGAGCCTTTCTGGGGATTTCCGAGGGCAGCCGAACGATCTCTGAGTATTTCCGAGTCTCTCCATCGCCCCCCCACCTCTGGGCACATGAGGTATTGCATGCCATAGAAGTAAGGCAACCAGATTTTTTAAATGAAATCCGGGGACATTTTTTTTCTTTACTAGTAATGGCAACAATCAGCGACTCTCTGCCCATCGCCGCCCCCTGCCCGCCTCACAGCCTCTCAAGTCTTCTCTTCGGGCCCCGGCTACTACTGGATGGGGAACGGAGGAAGATCACTCCGCAAGGGATGGCAAGGAGATAGGCAGGTGGCTGGCCAGGATTTGAGCCAAGGCAGAAGAACATGCGAGCGAAGCTAAAGATATATTCCCTCCGCTCCGACCAGCACATGATCATCAGAAAGGGGCACAGATAATGGGAAAAATACACCCCCCCCCCCAATGCTAGTAGGCACGGCGGAGCGGGGGTGTGTAATTCTAATTTTTTCATTTTAATTCTGCACTGATTGGGCTAGATTCACGTAGATCAGCGGATCTTTAGATCCGCGTGATCTATCTGATTTAAGATACCCTGCCGCAAGTTTGAGAGGCAAGTGGGTAATTCACAAACCACTTACCTCCAAACTTGCGGCGGCGTCTCGCAAATCCCCCGGCGGAATTCAAATTCCACGGCTAGGGGGAGTGTACTATTTAAATCAGGCGCGTTCCCGCGCCGATTTAAATGAGCATGCGCCGTCCGCGAAATTTCCCGGCGTGCATTGCTCCCACTTGATGTCACTAGGACGTCAGTGGTTTCGACGTGAGCGTAACTTGCAACGCGCGGGTTTCTGAATCGGCGTACGCAAACGACGTAAAAAAATTCAAAATCGACGCGGGAACGATGGCTATACTTAACATTGGCTGCGCCTCATAGAAGCAGGGGTAAGTATACGCCGGGAAAGCCGCTACGGAAACGTCGTAACAACACTGTGTCGGGTCCGCGTACGTTCGTGAATTCGCGTATATCGCTGATTTACATATTATTCAACGTAAATCAGCGGGAACGCCCCCAGCGCCATTTTTAAATTACAAATAAGATCCGACGGTGTAACACAGTTACACCTCTCGGATCTTAGCCATATCTATGCGTAACTGATTCTATGAATCAGGCGCATAGATAAGACCAGTGTAAGTCAGAGATACACCATCGTATCTCTTTGTGAATCTGGACCTTCATCTTTGAAATTGCCCCTGTCCCCTATTAAATCCAATCTGGGGACAAAACCAGGGACAGACTTGGTCCAGGGACAGTGTCCTCAATCAGGGCACTGTCCCCTGAAACTGGGGATGTCTGGTCACCCTACATAGAAGTCAATGTGGAACTAATAATTTTCGTTTCCATTGACTTCTATGGGGAAACTTGCTTTGATATGCGAGTGCTTTGGATTACAAGCATTCTCCTGGAACGGATTATGCTCGTAATCCAAGGCTCCACTGTAATACATCTCCATAGCTCCCAACTGTCCCTAATTTTGAGGGACTGTCCCTGCTTTGGAACAAAGTCCCTCTTTCCTTCTCATTTGTCCCTCATTTTGGTCTGATCTATACAGTTGTATTTGTAAATATCTATCCAAAAGTGTTTCCCAGTGCTAAACCTTTCATCCAATTTCAATAATTTTTTTGGGTAGGAGGATTCGTGCTAGAAGGGGGGATTGGTCGGCATTTGTGCTGGGTGGGGGGATTTAGAATGTGTGTGGGGGGGGGGATTGGAGAGGATGTACCCAGAGGGGACATTTGAGGGGAAGAAGATTTGTACTAGGAGGGGTGATTTTCTTTGGTGGGGGGATTTGGTGTATGGGGGGGGGGGGAGTTTGTGCTGGAAGGGGGGATTTCGGCAAGGGGCAGAATTGTACTTGGAGGAGGAGGAATTAGGGGGTAAGCATGCAAATTAGTGCTCAATTCTTTTTTTGCGGAGGGAGGGGATTTTTTCTGACACATAATGCTCATAAATCTTGGTAAGGGGCGCAGTTTGGCATGATCACCCTGGGCTCTAGATGACCTCCTAGCACAAGAAGCTGGCTGTTATTCAACTGGGAAGACTGAGGACATCTTGTGGTGGAAATAAATTACTGGGGGGGGGGGGGGGGGGGGTAGTTCCAGACTCAATGAGTACTGCAGCAAAAAAAGTGGTAGTATAAATCTTTAAAATAAAATCTAATAGCTAAGCTCCCGATCGATAGCATGCATTGGCTACCATGTTGGGAGCACGATCTCAAAATGGTAAGTTGTTTTAACAGGGTCACTTATATGCAGCCACCGTGGGCACCTGGGCACACCCTAATGCAGGGCTGGAATAAGGGGTTGGCAGAAGGGGGCAGCTGCCCGAGTGCAACATGTATTGTAGGGATGGGGGCATTGCAAGTTCCTTCTATTATAACCCTCAGGCCCCGTACACACGTCCGATGAAAACGGTCCGCGGACCGTTTTCATCGGACATGTCTCCTGGGAGCTTTTGGTCTGATGTATGTACACACCATCAGACCAAAATCCCCGCGGACAGAGAACACGGTGACGTAGAAGACACCAACGTTCTCAAACATAGAAGTGCAATGCTTCCACGCATGCGTTGAATCAATTCGACGCATGCGCGGGATTTCGGGACGCTGGTTACACGTCATAACCAGCGGACATGTCCGATTAGGTGTACTAACCATCGGACATGTCCGACGGACATGTTTCCAGCGGACAAGTTTCTTAGCTTGCTAAGAAACTTTTGTCCGCTGGAAACCTGTCCGCTAGGCCGTACACACGGTCGGACATGTCCGCGGAAACTGGTCCACGGACCAGTTTCAGCGGACATGTTCGACCGTGTGTACGCGGCCTGACAGGAGTGGTGACACTCAGAAACATCACTACGTCTGTCAGCCCAGGACAGGAAGTAGCGAGGAGAGAGCCAGGAGGAGGTGCAGGCTGTGCTCTCTCTTCCTCTCCTTCTCCTACGCTTACACATAATGAAGGGGTGGGAGGGCGCAATTTGGCATCTTTGCCCTGGGGGCTGGATGATCTTGTCCCGGCACTGCCCTATTAACTATGTATGGTGCTGATTCCCTTCCTGTCAGGGTTATAATAGAAGGAACTTGCGATGCCCCCATCCCTACTGCCCAGACTACCCCCCCATGTTGCACCTCTTCCCCCCTACCTGCAGTAATGCTGGCTTTCCTCCTCTCCCCCCCCCAGCTGCTGTGGGGGATGTTTCAGAATGGAAAGCAGAGGAAGGGGCCAGTCAATATGTAATTTACCGACCTCTTCCTTCCTTTTCTAAAAGAACTCAGTGAACACACTCGCTCACTGTGTCCATTCATAACTGAAGAATAGTAAACTGTGTTTACCATGCTTTAATTTGTGAATGAACGGGAAGCGCTCAGCACAGAGCGCTCCCCATGCATTCACTGTCCAGAGCAGCTGAGGCTGCAGAGAAAGGTATGTGTGCAATTTACTGGCACTATAACAAGAATAATGAATACTATAACACGCATTTCAATGTTTGTAGAAGTCTGCAGGGCATGCTGGGACTTGTGATCCTTAAGCAGTTGGGGTAATTGGCCTTGCCCTATGCAGACAGTGGTTTTGGGTTAACCAATTGCTGGTAATGTATTTCAGGCCGTTGGCAGATGCATCTTGTATTAAGCTGCTCCGTTCTTAAAAGCGATTGTGATTACGGGTGCGAAGAGCGAGGATTTATATACAAAACAGGTGCGAGGTGTCATTTATACAGCCTTCCCATTCATTTACACGGCGGCTATGAGAGAACCACATTTTCATACCGTTTTGTAAATCGGGTCATTAATGTCAAGCTGCACAATTACAAATATTGATAGTAACACGAACGCCTTTCTCTGAATGGAGAGCTTATAATCATCTGTCCTAAGTCATTTGGAAAGGATGCAATTGCAGCCTCTCACTGCAGATCTCGTGTGCTCAAGAGGAGAACTCGGGGGCCACAAGTACAACCAATCAGGGAATGGCAAGTGCCACCCAAGAGTGGTGGCAATTATGCTAAAACCAGAAAGTCCAGATAATATCATAAGTGGAATTCCGGAGAAGATTGTCAGTGCAGAGGTGTGAGGATATGGAGTGGGAGATCCTGCTGTAGGGTGAGGTGAGAGTACAAAAATTAACGGTTTCGTGAAGATTTTGGGTATTGTATGGATGAGATCAGGTGAAAGCGGGAGTTTCCAGTGCAGGTATCTTCCCACCGAAGGATAGATAGTCTACAGGGCAAAGGATCCTGGTCTAAGATAGAGAGCAAGGGCTGAATATACAGGGAGGGTTACTAGGAGGGTTAGTGTTAATGGTATAATAATAAGGGTTACAGGGAAGGTCATTTTTTGTATTTTAAGGTGGATCAGTGTTGTGGCCACAAGAAGAGTTAGGGCTACAAGAAGGGTTATTGTTAGGGCTACAAGAAGGGTTATTGGTAGTGATACAAGAAGGGTTATTGGTAGTGATACAAGAAGGGTTATTGGTAGTGATACAAGAAGGGTTATTGGTAGTGATACAAGAAGGGTTAGGGCTACAAGAAGGGTTATTGGTAGTGATACAAGAAGGGTTAGGGCTACATGAAGGGTTATTGGTAGGGTTACAAAAAGGTTTATTGTTAAGGCTACAAGAAGGGATATTGTTGGGGCTACAAGAAGAGTTATTGTTAGGGATACAAGAAGGGTTATGGCTACAAGAAGGGTTATGACTACAAGAAGGGTTATTGTTGGGGTTACAAGTATGGTTATTGTTAGGGCTACAAGAAGGGTTATTGGTAGGGTTACAAAAACGGTTAATTTTTAAGGCTACAAGAAGGGTTATTGCTAGGGCTAAAAGAAGGGTTATTGGTAGGGCTTCAAGGAGGGTTACTGTTCGGGCTACAAGAAGGATTAGGGCTACAAGAAGGGTTATTGTTAGGCCTCGTACACACGACTGAGTTTCTCGGCAAAACCCAGCAAGAACCTTGCTGGGAGATATTTTTTTGCCGAGGAAACCGGTCATGTGTACATTTTCGTCGAGGAAACTGTCGAGAACCTCGTCGAGCCAAAAAGAGAGCAAGTTCTCTATTTCCTCGACGGGAGTCTGATTTGGCTTGTCGAGTTTCTGGTCGGACTGGTTTTGGACGAGAAACTCGGATGTCTGTATGCTAAGAAACCCGCGCTTGCTCAGATTAAAGTATGAGACGGGAGTAAAAGTAGCATTTGTAATGGAGATTACACATTTTTAAAGCTGTAACAGACTGAAAAGTGAAAATCGTCTCTTACCAAACTTTTATTTAACACGCAAACACATGAGATTAGCAAAAGCAGCCCCCAGAGTTTAGCCAGTGGAATCGAACTTCCCCTGCTGTTGTATGTGTTGTATGTCACCGCGTTTGAGAACGAGGAGATTTTGGCTTGACAGTGTGTACGCAAAGCAAGCTTGTCGAGTTCCTCGACAAGCCTAACAAGGAACTCGACGAGGAAAACGATGTGTTTCACCCGTCGAGTTTCTCGGTCGTGTGTACGAGGCCTTAGGGCTACAAGAAGGGTTATTGGTAGGGTTACAAAAACGGTTAATTTTTAAGGCTACAAGAAGGGTTATTGCTAGGGCTAAAAGAAGGGTTATTGGTAGGGCTTCAAGGAGGGTTACTGTTCGGGCTACAAGAAGGGTTATTGGTAGTGATACAAGAAGGGTTAGGGCTACAAGAAGGGTTATGGTTAAGACTACAAGAAGGGTTATTGTTGGGGCTACAAGAAGGGTTATTGGTAGAGTTACAAAAAGGTTTATTGTTAAGGCTACAAGAAGGGTTATGACTACAAGAAGGGTTATTGTTGGGGTTACAAGTATGGTTATTGTTAGGGCTACAAGAAGGGTAATCGTGTGTACGAGGCTTCAGGGTAACAGAAAGGGTCAATTTTAGGGTTATGGAAAAGGTTAGGATTACTGGGAAGGTCAGTCTTAGGTTTAGTGGGAGGGTCAGTGTTGGGGTTTGTGGGATGGTCAGGGTTAGTGGGAGGGTCAGTGTTAAGGTTAGTGGGAGGGTCAGTGTTAAGGTTAAAGGGAAGGGCAGTGTTGGGGTTAGTGGGAGGGTCAGTGTTGGCGTTAGAGGGAAGGTCAGTTTGGGAGTTGACCACAGAGACACTTTCTTCTATAAGTAATAGCTGGTAGTAGTTGGTCACAATCAACTAGACATGTTTTGTAATGTTGAAGATGTTTCGTAGCTTCTCCAAGCCACTTCCTCAACACTAGTGAGGGACAGGAACATACCCCAGGGGTACTCTCTACAGGAGCTGCTGTCAATCAAAGAGGTAGGTGGGTTTTCTTTGACACAGGCTGCTTACTCTTGACTACAGAAAGGGCACCCGGTGGGCAGACAAGATATCGGACCCTGTGGTTAGCGTTGGCACCCGCTGGTTGGCAGAGGCGTATCTAGTGAAAATAGCGCCTATGGCAAGCACTAAAACTGCGCCCCCTGTCGAAACATTTGAAACCCATCTTTCAGATAATCCTTAACAAAAACAAACCAGCTAACAAAACTAGTGATATTTATCATCCCTTGTGATACCTTGGGTAGTGACAGGTCCTCTTTATGGAGAAATCTGGGGTTTATTAGACCCCTGATCCCTCCTCTGCCCTCCAAGGCCAGGTAAATGCAGAACCAATGCTGGAAGTGATGAAATCTTCAGCACTTCAGTTTTCACAGAGGAGAGGGAGAAACTGATGTTCCTCCTTCTTCTTTGTGCGCTGCCAATCCGACCAGATGGAATGGGAGAGCCTGGGAGAACAGGGGAGGGCTGTGGCTGAACGCAGAAGGGATAGTTCTGCCATTGTCCATTAGCAAAGGTGCTGAAAAGGAGATCCTGCCTATGCTCGGGAGGAGGGAAGAAGGCACCCTGAGGCCCTGGTAAGTGCCTTGCTGCCCAGCCACTCAACAGTGCCCCCTTCATATGGCGCCCATGGCACTTGCCATGGCTGCCATACCCTAGATACGCCACTGCTGGTTGGGTGAAAGTGCGACATGAAGGCAGGATTTTGTTTTCACCCCATTTGCAGAATAAATATACACACTTCACAGGACAAATAGCTATGCACATGTATATATAAAAGTCAAAAAGGTTATTCCCTGCTGTTGCCCCCCCCCCCCATTCCCTGACACCTTCTATCTACAACACTGGTCCCTAGTAGTGCACTGACTGCTCTCCTGGTACCTATCCTTATACTTTATGCCAAGATCAATGCCAGGACTGTCACAGATGCCAAGTACATTTTGCTATGGGGCCCAATAACCTGTGGTTACGCCCCTGGCCCTGCAGATAATTACAGTCCAGTCCCCTGCAGCCAAACGCAGCCCTGACACATGACGGAATCCAGAGAATTTCATATCAGAATTGCAGGAGAGCAATTATAAGAAATGCGCAGTAGACGCGGAGGCCATGGCTATGGCTGAAGGCGATTCTGACGCTCTCACAAATGTCAGCGAAATGCACATTAAAAGGAAAATCAATAAACAGCAGAGCAGAAAGTGCGAAGCACAGCCAGGCTCCTCTCCGGCGGAGATTGGTGATGTCAGGTCATTGGGAAGAAGCAGGGAGCCGGAATGTGTGGGAGGTGCCATGTTCCTGTCCTCTATATGTCAGCCAGCTTCCTCGTCTGTCTCCACCATTCTCTGCCCGCTTCCTTTATCTAAGTGATGCTTCCATTATGTCCTTTGAAATAACACTATACGGGGCTCATGCTGACAGGCGTTCCTTTTCAAACGCAGCGTTTGCTATTCAAATGCAAATGCATGGGTTTGATTGGCAAATGCAGCAAAAGGGCGATTGCGACTGGCATTGCCTGCAGTTCAAATGCACCTCAATGGGACATTGTGCGTCCAAAAAAAAAATGCAACGCAACACAAAGCAGGTCAAACGCAGCCTCTGAACTGCCAAAAGTCAACGGGCTTTGCGGACTTGCATTTGACATGCGTTCCAAATGCACGTCAAAAATCAGGAAACCAGCGCCCATCAAATGCAGCCTCACCAGCGCCCATCAAATGCAGCCTCACCAGCGCCCATCAAATGCAGCCTCACCAGCGCCCATCAAATGCAGCCTCACCAGCGCCCATCAAATGCAGCCTCACCAGCGCCCATCAAATGCAGCCTCACCAGCGCCCATCAAATGCAGCCTCACCAGCGCCCATCAAATGCAGCCTCACCAGCGCTCATCAATGCAGCCTCACCAGCGCTCATCAAATGCAGCCTCACCAGCGCTCATCAATGCAGCCTCACCAGCGCTCATCAATACAGCCTCACCAGCGCTCATCAAATGCAGCCTCACCAGCGCCCATCAAATGCAGCCTCACCAGCGCTCATCAAATGCAGCCTCACCAGCGCCCATCAAATGCAGCCTCACCAGTGCCCATCAAATGCAGCCTCACCAGTGCCCATCAAATGCAGCCTCACCAGTGCCCATCAAATGCAGCTTCACCAGTGCCCATTAAATGCAGCCTCACCTGTGCTCATCAATGCAGCCTCACCAGTGCCCATCAAATGCAGCCTCACCAGCGCCCATCAAATGCAGCCTCACCAGCGCCCATCAAATGCAGCCTCACCAGCGCCCATCAAATGCAGCCTCACCAGCGCCCATCAAATGCAGCCTCACCAGCGCCCATCAAATGCAGCCTCACCAGCGCCCATCAAATGCAGCCTCACCAGTGCTCATCAATGCAGCCTCACCAGTGCTCATCAATGCAGCCTCACCAGTACCCATCAAATGCAGCCTCACCAGTGCTCATCAATGCAGCCTCACCAGCGTCCATCAAATGCAGCCTAACCAGCGCCCATCAAATGCAGCCTCACCAGTGCAGCCTCACCAGTGCTCATCAAATGCAGCCTCACCAGCGCTCATCAAATGCAGCCTCACCAGTGCTCATCAAATGCAGCCTCACCAGCGCTCATCAAATGCAGCCTCACCAGTGCTCATCAAATGCAGCCTCACCAGCGCTCATCAAATGCAGCCTCACCAGCGCTCATCAATACAGCCTCACCAGCGCCCATCAAATGCAGCCTCACCAGTGCAGCCTCACCAGTGCTCATCAAATGCAGCCTCACCAGTGCTCATCAAATGCAGCCTCACCAGCGCTCATCAAATGCAGCCTCACCAGTGCTCATCAAATGCAGCCTCACCAGTGCTCATCAAATGCAGCCTCACCAGTGCTCATCAATGCAGCCTCACCAGCGCCCATCAAATGCAGCCTCACCAGTGCTCATCAATGCAGCCTCACCAGCGCCCACCAATTTGGGAGTTTCACTTTCACAGCATCTCCCTGCAGGAAAGTAGTCCCAAGGGAGGGGTCGAGCACGCTGACTAACCCCCAGCCAGAACGGCTCGGATGATGGGGGCAAGCTTACTGAGGAGGAACAGGAAGTGAGAAATTCAGACAAAGGAAAAAAAAACATTTAGAAGGGAAATGGAAGGAAAAGGTAAGTGAACCAACAATGCACAAGCTTAAAGGAACCTATTTAGAAAATACAAAACGAACCTTTACAACCCCTTTAAAGGGCCAACTCATTCTGAAAAGCCTGAGCAACATGAACCCTGACTTTGGAGCAGTGCACTATAATTATCCCTTTATAATATCAGGGTCTATTTCAGGTGATCTCATAATAAAGGTGGTCATAATAATCCTTTGTGTAGTAAACATAATCCGGGGGCTCGTGCTGTGATCTCTCAGCTCTCTATTTGGCTTGTCAAGATTTTCTCATTGTGAATACGCTCAGCGGGCAACGAGACGCGAAGAATGCCGAGGCGGTTCAATGGGTGACGCCTCTCACCGCTGTCATCTGTGCAGACGAAACAGATCTTCTCCAGCACAACATTGTTCAGATATGTACCATATACTGTATATTACAGAGAGTCGAATGCTCTGCTTTATACTGTTATTATTCATTGTGGGAATTCTTGTAGAATAAACATTCAGATGATGGAAGCGCCTGATAATATAGACTTCCATCCTTTCTGATGATACAGCTTTGGAAGTTTTTCATTCTATTTCAATCTCACAATATAATGTATGTAAATCTATAGAGATAGATAGATAGATAGATAGATAGATAGATAGATAGATAGATAGATAGATAGATAGATAGATAGATAGATAGATAGATAGATAGATAGAAAAAGATAGATAGATAGACAGATAATGCTAGAGACATAGATCTAGAAAGCTAGAGATGGGGAAAACAGAGATAGAGAGAAATATATCAAGCTAGAATAGAAAGATAAAGCTGGATAAAAAGATGATATGATAGTGATAAAGATAGATAGATAGAAATAGATGTACAAAGCTCTAAAAATAGAGAGGTGGAAAGAGAGAGAGATTGATAACTATATAATATATTAAGGATAGAGCGAAGGATAGAATGATACAGAAAGCTAGACTTAAAAAAATATATAGAAAGCTAGAAATAGATAGATACGATAGATAGATAGATAGATAGATAGATAGATAGATAGATAGATAGATAGATAGATAGATAGATAGATCATGCAAATAATAGAAATGGATTTAGAAAGCTAGAGATAGGAAGATAGAAACAGAAAAATACATAAATATATAAAGCTAGAGGTAAAAAGTAAAGGTAGATAAAAAGATAATAAAATATAGATAGATAGATAGATAGATAGATAGATAAAGACAGAGAGGGAGAGAAGAAGAGAAGAGAGAGTGGAGAGAGACAAAAGAGAAACAAGAAGAGAGAGAAGAGAGAAAAGAGAGGAGAAGAGAGAGAAGAAAGAGAGAGAGGGGAGAGAGAGCTATATAGATAATAGATATAGAGAGACAGAAATATATAAGGCTAAAGGTAAAAAGTAAAGCTAGATAAAAATATGATAAAATATAGATAGATAGATAGATAGATAGATAGATAGATAGATAGATAGATAAAGACAGAGAGGGAGAGAAGAGAGAGTGGAGAGAAGAGAGAGACAAAAGAGAAACAAGAAGAGAGAGAAGAAAGAGAGAGGAGAGAGAGAGCTATAGATAATAGATATAGAGAGACAGAAATATATAAGGCTAGAGGTAAAAAGTAAAGCTAGATAAAAAGATGATAAAATATAGACAGATAGATAGATAGATAGATAGATAGATAGATAGATAGATAGATAGATAGATATATAAAGATAGAGAGGGAGAGAGAGAGAAGAGACGAGAGTGAAGAGAAGAGAGAGAGAAGAGAAGAAGAGCAAAGAGAAGAAGAGAAGAGAGAGACAAGAGAGGAGCAAGAAGAGAGACAAGAGAGAAAAGAGAGGAGAAGAGAGAGAGAGAGAGAGAGCTATAGAGCTACAGATAACAAATAATAGTTAGATAATAGATATAGAGAGACATAAATAGGTGAAAACAGAAGGCTAGAGCTAAATATATAATAAATAAATGGTAATTGATAGATAAACTTACAAAAACATTTACTACATGACAAGGAATTCCCAGAGCACTATGGGTTATTTATAGACACACAACACAAGATGGCTTACATTGAGAACTTCTATGTAAATTATAGATTGAGCTATTGAGCTCTGTAAATAACATGCTTTTCACAACAGGTGATACGAGACAGTTACACAATCACCCTATGGGAAGAATTAGGAGACCCCCCTCCATCAAATCTCTGGCATAGCATATGTTTTCGTTATTTGCTCTGCTTTAGCTCTAGGACCTTTGTAGAGAAATACAGTATGCAAGAAAAACAGAAATGGAAGGAACGCACACCTAGTGCATTACCAGAGATCATTTAATAATAAGACGTTTTTGTGTAAAAGTGGGCACTCACAAAATGCAACTGACAAAAGGCCATAAACACAGTGCATGGACATGCACAGAACACGGTGTACTTGCTAATGTGTTTCGGGGGCGCACCCCCTTCCTCAGAGCAAGGCTAGAAATACAGAATGCCTAAAAAGTCATCATCATGTCTAAATAGCATCATGGGCCCCTGGGCAAAGTAAAGCTCTGGGGCCCCTACAATGATGATAGTGCAGGTAGTAGGTAGGTGGCCGTCTGCCTCCCCTGGGCATCTATCTCTCTCAGTGCCATCATGGGGGCCCCCAATTTTCAGGGCAGCGTGGGCTCAAGGACCAGCTGCTTTGGGGAAAGTGCAGGGCCCCCTCCATGCAGCTGGGGCCCCTGGGCAGTGCCCTCTCATTAAGACAGCCCTGCATCATGTACATTTTGGGAAACAAATAAGCAGTTAATGGGCTATAAACATATACTGATAGGTGGGACTGGTGTTCCAGTTTGTCCTTCAAGTATCAGCTACAGCATAGAACACTTTGACCTTCAGCCTTATGTAATAAGAACAAAGCAGACGTAAACATGCCACCATCCATAGCGACCAATCAGATTTTCACTTAACCAGAGCTGGTTCCTGATTGGCCGCTCTCAGTTTTTGGCACATCACTGTTGCTCTTTTTCCTGAATAAACCTGCTTTTCCCACTACACTTGGCTCAGCGACGACTTAAATCTCGGCGACGGCATTGTTATTTTCAGCCTCTAATTATCTGCTTCCTGCAAGTCTCATTATATGCTCCGAAGAGCCCCCGTCGCACATCCCTCTGCCCCTGTCAGTCTATTTTAAAATCACATAAGTGGCTGTATCGAGCAATCTGATTGGGCTAGGCTTGTTCAGACGCCCTCGCCGGGGTTCGTCAGTTCCGGGCGCCCCTTTAACCTTGATGTAAGGTCACAAGATGCCACCAGGGGGGGGGGGGGAAAGCGGTGGTAGGAGCACGTCCCTCTTCTAAAGGATCTTCCTCGTTGTGCATGCTGCTGAGCACATCATTCGCTTATCAACAGCGGCGCTATCAGCGCGAAGCAAGCTTTGCTGGCTGTGGTCGCCGGCATATGGCTCAGGCAGATAATCACACGGCAAACATATTGACATTTGTTGATCTCCAGACTCCTCCGAAAACCCATAGAGGAGCCATGGCCTCCACACCTGTCCATTGTCATCCAATGTCATCTGTCCATTGTCATCCCTCCATTGTCATCCAATGTCATCTGTCCAATGTCATCCCTCCATTGTCATCCATTGTCATCTGTCCATGGTCATCCCTCCAGCAAGAAGTCCATAGGAAACTATTTCCTACGGCCCAGATTCAGAAAGGACTTACGACGACGTATCTCCAGATACGCCGTCGTAAGTCCGAATGTGCGCCGTCGTATCTATGCGCTTATTCAGAAAATCAGATACGCTTGAATTTTGACAAGATACGACCGACGTAAGTCTCCTTACGCCATCGTATCTTGGGTGCATATTTACGCTGGCCGCTAGGGGTCGCTTCCGTAGATTTACGCGTCGAATATGTAAATGAGCTAGATACGCCGATTCACGAACGTACTTGCGCCCGTCGCATTTAGCTACGCCGTTTACGTAAGGCGTACGTCCGGCGTAAATTTACCCCTCGTAAAGCAGGGGTAAGTCATGTTAAGGTATGGGCGCGGGAACAGCGTGGTATTTTACGTCGTTTGCGTAAGTCGTACGTGAATGGGGCTGGGCGTAGGTTACGTTCACGTCGAAAGCATTGAGCCGAAGTATCTTAGGGAGTATTTGCGACGTGATTCTGAGCATGTGCGCGCATGCGCCGTTCGATCGGCCCTTCATTTACAAGGGGTCACGGTTAATTATAATACAACACGCCCACTGCCTTGCTACTTTGAATTACACGGGCTTACGCCGGCCCATTTACGTTACGCCGGCGTACATATGGGAGCAAGTGCTTTGTGAATACTGTACTTGCCTCTCAATGTTACGACGGCGTAGCGCATATGAGATGCGCTACGCCAGGGATATGCAATTAGCGGACCTCCAGCTGTTGCAGAACTACAATTCCCATGAGGCATAGCAAGACTCTGACAGCCACAAGAATGAACCCAGAGGCAGAGGCATGATAGGACTTGTAGTTTTGCAACAGCTGGAGGTCCGCTAATTGCTTATCCCTGCGCTACGCCCATCTAAAGATGCGCCGATCTCTCTGAATCTGGCCCTAAATCTTTTGCTGCTAAAGGCATATTTCATAAAAAACATTTTTTTATATATATATTTAATATAAAGGCTTCTTAATTAGCATCATTAAATCTGCAATAATTGGTTGATGGTCTACTGAACCTCGCCAAAGCAATATAAATCAGATAATTGGCGCTTATGTCATTTGCGAGATAACGGTATTTTTTTTTTTTACGTGACCGCCTAAACATTTTAATTGCGGTAGAGCAGTTGGTGGTCGTAAAAAAAATACAGCCAGCTTACGGTATTCTTATATTAATATAAAATGATCATCTCAAATAACAGCCAATGAGAAATAACAGCTGGAGCGATCGTATCGGTTGCTATGGGTTACTGCAGGGTTTGACAAATTTGCTTGGAATCTAGGAGCCAGCTAAAAAAGTTAGGAGCCAGAAAACACGCCCCGTCCTGCCGAGCTTGCACGCAGAAGCGAACACATACGTGAGTAGCGCCCGCATATGTAAGCGGTATTCAAGCCACACATGTGAGGTATCTACGCAATCGTTAGAGCGAGAGCAATAATTCTAGCTCTAGACCTCCTCTGTAACTCAAAACATGCAACTTGCACGGAGGCACAGGATCCTGTGCCTCCGTGCGCCCCCGCCTCCCCCTCCGCGCGATCGCGGCGGGCCCACGACGGCCGTTAATTGAGGCCGCGGCTTCGGCCTCAATTACCGGCGGGCGCCAGGTCACCATTTCTTGTCGCAATTGCAACCTGGCGCCTCTCCAGAACTTTCTCAGTGTGTGTATACTGTGTGTGTATATTGTGTGTGTGTGTATACTGTGTATGCATACTGTATATACTGTGTGGCCCCATAATCTATTGCCTGGGGGCCCCATAATCTCCTATTGCCCAGGGGCCCCATAATATCCTATTGCCCGTGGGCCCCATGAGTTGTCAGTCCCTGATGATCACAAAACACCTACAGGTGCGACTGAGCGCGCACGTCTTTCTGCACGTTTCCCGTGTGCCGCGCTACCCATTGATTTCAACAGGGCCTGTCCTACAAGCGGGTAACGCAGAAAAATAAGCCGCTGACTCTTCCAAAACGGCATCATGCTGCGGCGCGGTTTAGCTTGGTGAGCGCAAAAAAACATGCAGAGGTGCGTTGGCAGTGCCATTAACAATAATGGCACCCCTGTGCGTTTGCCAAAAGTGCAACGCATTTCTACGTGTGTCATGGATTTTGCGCACATTCCCAACGCGCATAGATTGAACCTATCCTAAGAATAGTGCAATAGACAATAATTGCATGAGATCAATCTTAAATTAGAATATTTACCAGGGAAAAAAAAAAAAGAAAATAACAACATTGTTACAAATTGAAATGATATGATGCGTCTGCAATCAATAACATTGTGCGTTTGATAAATAACATTAGGCTCCATTCACAAGACTATTACATGAGGATCAGGATATTTTATTTTAGCCATGTGCACTATGCAAGAGTCACACTGAAAATAACTGTCACTTTAAATACGGTATATATATCCTTATCCTCATGCGAATGGAGCCTAATGTTATTTATTGAACGCACAATGTTATTGATTGCAGACGCATCGTAGCTTTTCAGTTTATAACAATGTTGCTTTTTTTTTTTTTCTTCTAGTAAAGCTTTGTGAATTAAGCCTGCTAATAACATTGCGTGCTCCATGTCTCTATTCATAGGATGTGGAATTCATACGTAAGGAATACTGGTCCAAAAGTTGAACCGTTGTTTAGGGCAACCACATCCCATGATTTAATCCAAGTATTGATTGGTGGGTAAAGCCTAATAATATTTTGGATCAGTTGATGACATGGGAGCAAAGACGGGAAACTGGTCCAAAAAGTCGAACCATTGTCCAAGGCCACTGACGTCCTTGAGTCGATCCCAACAGCTGATTAAGAGATGTAGGCAGGGCCGCCATCAGGAATTATGGGGCCCCTTACACAGCTTCAGGCATGGGCCCCCTGGAGCAGAGAATCAGCGGGCCGGGGGGGGGGGGGGGGTTTGCTGCCGCCGCGAATTGAGGTCAGTGGGGCTTTGGGTGCTGACAAAAAAAAAAGGGTTGCCCTGGGGACCTCTGGGCCCCTTACAAAAAAAAAAAGAAATAAAAAAATATATATTAAAACAAATGTATTAAAAAAAAAGGGTTGCCATCTGGGCCCCTAGGGATCTCTGGGCCCCTGTGGACCTCTGGGCCCTTTAATAAAAAACAAGAAAATAAATTAAAGAAAACATTTTTATAAAAAAAAAGGGGGGGGGGTTGCCATCAGGGCCCATGGGCCCCTTACCAAAAAAAGGGGGTTGCCATCCAGGCCCCTGGGGACCTCTGGGCCCTTTAATAAAAAACAAGAAAAAAAATTAAAGAAAACATTTTTATAAAAAAATAAAAAAAAAAGGGGGGGGGGGGTTGCAATCAGGGCCCCTTACAAAAAAAGGGGGTTGCCATCCGGGCCCCTGGGGACCTCTGGGCCCTTTAGTAAAAAACAAGAAAAAAAATTAAAGAAAATGTTTTTATAAAAAAAAAAAAGGGGGGGTTGCCATCAGGGCCCCTGGGGACCTCTGGGCCCCTTACAAAAAAAGGGGGTTGCCACCTGGGGACCTCTGGGACCTTTAATAAAAACCAAGAAAAAAAAATTAAAGAAACCCTTTTTTTTTTAAATAAAATAAAAAAAGGGGGGTTGCCATCAGGGCCCCTGGGGACCTCCGGACCCCTTACAGGTGTACTGCCTGTACCCCCCTGATGGCGGCCCTGGATGTAGGAAACAGATTTGATTTTGCACCAGCCTAATAATATTTTGTCCGTATGTATCCATTTATAAGACATGGAATTCATATAGAAATGACAGAACATTGGTCCAAAAGTGGAACTGTTGTCCATGGCAACTGCATCTCTGATTCAATCCCAGCACCTGATTGGTGGGTTAAGCCTAATGATATTTCCTCCATATGTATCAATTTATAAGACATGGAAGTCATCTATGAAGAAGACTGGTCCAAAAGTCGAACTGTTGTCCATAGCAACCGCATCCCTGATTTCATCCAAGCACCTGATTGGTGGATTTGGACAACAGCTTTTTTTTTTTTTTGACCAGCCTGATAATATTTTATCCATACGTATCAATTTATACGATATTAAATTCATATATGAAAGATGGAAAACTGGTCCAAAAGCCAAACCGTCGTCCATGGTAACTGCATCATGGATTTAATCCAAGCACCTGATTGGTGGACACAGACAACAGCTTTTCTTTTTCACCAGCTTGATAAGAATTTGTCCATATGTATCCATTTAAAAGACACAGAATTCATATTTAAAGGACAGAAAATTGGTCCAAAAGCTGAACTGTTGCCGGCGACAACCGCATCCCTGATTTAATCCGGACACCTGATTGGTGGGTTAAGCCTAACAATATTTAATCCATATGTATCAATTTATAGGACACAGAATTCATATATGAAAGACGGAAAACGGGTCCAAAAGTCGAAACGTTGTCCATGGCAATTGCATCCCTTATTTAATCTGAACACCCGATTGGTCAATCAATTCTAATCATATTTCATCCATATGTATTAATTTAATCCCAGCACCTGATTGGTGGATATGGACAACAGCTTTTCTTTTTACCTTCCTAATAATATTTTGTCCATATGAATAATTTTATAAGACATTGAGGGCCAGATTCACAGAAAAAGTACGCCGGCGTATCTGCTGATTCTCCGGCGTACTTTCAAATTTGCCGCGTCGTATCTTTATTTGTAATTCACAAACAAAGATACAACGGCTTTTGGCTAAGATCCGAAGGCGTACGGCTTCGTACGGCTTCGGATCTTAGGATGCAATACTTTGGCGACCGCTGAGTGGAGTTTGCGTCGTTTTCCGCGTCGGGTATGCAAATTAGCTGTTTACGGCGATCCACGAAGGTACGGGCGTTTGTCGCATTCTCTTACGTCGTCGCTAGTCGGTTTTTCCCGTCGCAAACTTAAGCCTGCTATTTCATGGCTTAGATTTAGACCAGCCATGTTAAAGTACGGCCGTCGTTCCCGCGTCGAATTTCAAATTTTTTTTTTTGCGTAAGACGTCCGGGAATACGAAAGGACGTAACGCACGTCGCCGTTCAAAAAACACGTCGGGGCACCGTAATTTCGCACAAAGCACGGCGGGAAATTTCCTAACGGAGCATGCGCAGAATGTTCGGCGCGGGAACGAGCCTAATTTAAATGGAACACGCCCCATTTGAATTAGGCGGGCTTGCGCCGGACGGCTTTATGCTACGCCGCCGCAAGTTTACACGCAAGTGCTTTGTGAATCAAGCACTTACGACGAAAACTTGTGGCAGAGTAACGTAAAGGGGATACGTTACGCCGCCGTAATTATTCGTGAATCTGGCCCTGAATTCGTATATGAAAGATGGAAAACTGGTCCAAAAGTCGAACGGTTGTCCATGGCAACTGCATCATGGATTTATTCCAGACACCTGATTGGTGGATACAGAAAACAGCTTTTCTTTTTCACCAGCCTAATAAGATTTTGTCCATAATTATCCATTTAAAAGACACAGAATTCACACATAAAAGATGGAAAACTGGTCCAAAAATGTAACCGTTGTCCATGGCAACTGCATCCCTGATTTATTCTGAACACCTGATTGGTGAATCAATTCTAATAATATTTTATCCATATGTATCAATTTATAAGACATATTTAAAGGACAGAAAATTGGTCCAAAAGCTGAGCTGTTGCCGGCGACAACAGAATCCCTGATTTAATCCGGACACCTGATTGGTGGGTTAAGCCCAACGATATTTAACCCATACGTATCAATTTATAGGACACGAAATTCATATATAAAAGAGGGAAAACGGGTCCAAAAGCCATTTTTCATTCATATGTATCAGTTTAATCCAAGCACCTGATTGGTGGATATGGACAACAGCTTTTCTTTTTCACCATCCTAACAATATTTTATCCCTATGTATCCATTTATAAGACATTGAAGTCATATATAGAAGATGGTCCAAAAGTCAAACTGTTGTCCATGACAACTGCATCCCTGAACCCGATTGGTGAATCAATTCTAATAACATTTCGTCCGTATTTATCAATTTACAAGACATTAAATTCATATATTAAAAGGACATAAAATCAGTCCAAAAGCTGAACCGTTGCCGGCGACAACCGCATCCCCGATCTATTCCGGACACCCGATTGGTGGGTTAAGCCCAACGATATTTTATCCATACTTATCAATTTATAGGAAATGGAATTCATATATAAAAAGATGGAAAACTGGTCCAAAAGCTCAGCTGTTGCCGGCGACAACCGCATCCCTGATTTAATCCGAACACCCGATTGGTGGGTTAAGCCTAACGATATTTTATCCATATGTATCAATTTACAGGACATTGAATTCACATATAAAAAGATGGAAAACTGGTCCAAAAGCTGAACCGTTGCCGTTGACAACCGCATCCCTGATTTAATCCGGACACCTGATTGGTGGGTTAAGCCCAACGATATTTTATCCATACGTATCAATTTACAGGACATGGAATTCATATATAAAAAGATGGAAAATTGGTCCAAAAGCTCAGCTGTTGCCGGCGACAACCGCATCCCCGATTGAACCCGAACACCCGATTGGTGGGTTAAGCCCAACGATATTTTATCCATATGTATCAATTTACAGGACATGGAATTCATATATAAAAAAAGAGGGAAAACTGGTCCAAAAGCTGAACTGTTGCCGTTGACAACCGCATCCCTTATTTAATCCGGACACCCGATTGGTGGGTTAAGCCTAATGATATTTAATCCATACTTATCAATTTATAGGAAATGGAATTCATATATAAAAAGAGGGAAAACTGGTCCAAAAGCTCAGCTGTTGCCCATGACAACCGCATCCCCGATTGAACCCAAACACCCGATTGGTGGGTTAAGCCCAACGATATTTGATCCATATGTATCAATTTACAGGACATGGAATTCATATATAAAAAGATGGAAAATTGGTCCAAAAGCTCAGCTGTTGCCCGTGACAACCGCATCCCCGATTGAACCCAAACACCTGATTGGTGGGAAAACAACAGCTTTGCCTTTGCACCAGCCTTTCCCTACCCCCCCCCCCACTTTGACCATTGACCCCCCAGCTTTCCATGTATGTGCGCACCAGCCTGTCCCTACCCCCCCCCCCCCACTTTGACCCCCCCCCCAGCTTACCATGTATGTGCCACAGTAAAGCGCCGGCGCTGGCGGATGCTCTTGTTGACCAGTAACTTTCGGAAGAAGCAGGGGGAGTTCCTTGGCGAGCTGCGGGGGGAGATTTTGGGCGAGGTGGTGCTCCTCTTGCCCGCATGTCTGGGGAGCTCCAGCTCCAGGTGCATGTGCTCTTTGAAAGTTCGGATGTAGACCTCGGTATCGGGAGTGGCGAGCTCGTTCGAAGAATCCTTCGATGTCATATCTTAGAGGCGTCTTCACACGCGAGGCATAATAACCTGGGGCGGGCCGCGGAGGGCGATTCGGAGGGGGAAAAGAGGGACCAAAAGGCGTTTTTTTTTTGTTTTTTGGTATTTTTTTTTTGGAGCACGCAGAAGTATTAATCCGGCGGGAATAGTATCCTCGATTTTCTCCCCTCGCGGCGTCGCGTCAGCCGTGCGCCTGGCTGAGGGTTTTTTTTTTTTGTTTGCGAACCTCTTACTGAGACTCCGGATGTTCATTCAAGACCAGTTCATGCAGAATTGATCCCTCATCCATCCTGAATTACACAGAACCCTCGCTCTCTCTCTCGCCTTTCTCTATCCTGCTCTGAATTGGCGACGGAAAGAGCAGCCGCGGCCGCCGCCTGCGAGCGAGGGAGAACAACAACAAAAAAAAATGTGAATTGCTTTTAAACGATGCCCTTCAGTCCCATAGGCTCGACTTGCCAGCTTCCATGGATGAGGGGAAAAAAAAAAAAAAAAAGCCCTTCATTCAGAATATCTCGCTGAGCTGCTGAATCCAAACAGCGCCTGGCCCCGCCTCCTCCGCTGCTGATTGGGCGGCCAAGGCTGCTGTCAGCCGGAGCTTGCACCAACTGATCTGAAGGGCTCAGCTACACAGCAGATTTTAATCGCTTGCCAGCAAGGAGTTTAACCCCTTGTCGGCCGGCGCGTCATTTATTTAAAAACATTTTTTTTTTTGCAAATGCCACCATTGCATGGAAAGATGTCAAAGAAGAGGGGGGGGGGGGGCATTAATTTTTTCCCCCCATAATTTTTATTGTTTTCTGGATAATTTGTACAAACAAGAGATTGTCATATACAGCATGCGTGAAATAACGCTTTTATATTGGAAGAATGGTAAATAATTTGTACTCTTAACGGAAAAGTCATTGTTAGAGTATGATAAAGTATAATAAAATAAGATATAAAATAGGAATAAAATAATAAATCAATAATTAAATTAAAAAAAAAACGAAAGTATAAAAATAAAATACAAAAAATATAAAAATAAAGAATAAAATACGAAAAAAAATATAAAAATATATACAAAATAAAAAGGGAAAAAAATAAGATGTAAAATAAAATAAAAACAAAAGTATAAAAATAAAATACAAAAATTATAAAAAATATAAAGATATTGGGGCAGATCAACAAAGAAATTACGCCGGCGTATCTATTGATACGTCGCGTAATTTCAAAGTTCCAGCGTCGTATCTTTGTTTTGTTCCCACAAAACAAGATACGACGGAATGAGGGATCGATCCGACGCCGTCGGATTGTAGGTGTATATTTACGCTGGCCGCTAGGTGGCGTTTCTGTCGAATTCCGCGTTGAGTATGCAAATTAGCTAGATACGGCGATCCACGAATGTACGTCCGGGCGGCGCATTTTTTTACGTCGTTTGCGTTCGGCTTTTTCCGGCGTATAGTTAAAGCTGCTATATGAGGCGTGCTCAATGTTAAGTATGGCCGTCGTTCCCGCGTCAAAATTTTAATTTTTTAAGTCGTTTGCGTAAGTCGTTCGCGAATAGGGCTTTGCGTAGAATGACGTTCACGTCTTAGAACATTGGCTTGTTGCGGGTTAATTTCGAGCATGCGCACTGGGGTACCCCCACGGACGGCGCATGCGCCGTTAAAAAAAAATGTAATTTACGTTGGGTCAAGACGTATTAAAAATATACAAAATAAAAGGAAGAAATAAATAAGATGTAAAATAAAATAAAAACGAAAGTATAAAAATAAAAATAAGATACAAAAATTATAAAAATTTAAAAGATATTGTTTTCTGGATAATTTGTACAAACAAGAGATTATCATACAGCATGTGTGAAATAACGCTTTTATATTGGAAGAATGGTAAATGATTTGTACTCTTAACGGAAAAGTCATTGTTAGAGTATGATAAAGTATAATAAAATAAGATATAAAATAGGAATAAAATAATAATAAAAAATATATAAAAATAATAAAATATAAAAATTAAGAATAAAATATGGAAAAATATAAAAAAATATACAAAATAAAAAGGGAAAAAAATAAGATGTAAAATAAAATAAAAACAAGAGTATAAAAATAAAATAATAATAATAATTATATATATATATATATATATAAAGCATAAAATACAAAAAATATAAAAATAAAGAATAAAATACGGAAAAATATAAAAAAAATATACAAAATAAAAAGGGGAAAAAATAAGATGTTAAATAAAAAAAACGAAAGTATAAAAATAAAAAGCAAAAATTATAAAAATATAAAGATATTGTTTTCAGGATAATTTGTACAAACAAGAGATTATCATACAGCATGTGTGAAATAACGCTTTTATATTGGAAGAATGGTAAATAATTTGTACTCTTAACGGAAAAGTCATTGTTAAGAGTATGATAAAGTATAATAAAATAAGATATAAAATAGGAATAAAATAAGATATAAAATAGGAATAAAATAAGATATAAAATAGGAATAAAATAAAAATGAAAGTATTAAAATATAAAAAATTATAAAAATATAAAGATATTGGGCCATATTCAGAGAAGAAGTACGCCGGAGTATCTGCTGATACTCCGGCGTACTTTCAAATTTGCAGCGTTGTATCTTTATTTTGAATTCACAAACAAAGATGCAACGGCATTTGGCTAAGATCCGACAGGCGTGCGGCTTCGTACGCCTTTGGATCTTAGGATGCAATACTTCAGCGCCCGCTGGGTGGAGTTTGCGTCGTTTTCCGCGTCGGGTATGCAAATTACCTGTTTACGGCGATCCACAAAGGTACGCGCGTTCGTCGCATTCTC
This sequence comes from Rana temporaria, assembly GCF_905171775.1. Classification (NCBI taxonomy): domain Eukaryota; kingdom Metazoa; phylum Chordata; class Amphibia; order Anura; family Ranidae; genus Rana; species Rana temporaria. Next base: position 196,314,588 of record NC_053495.1, read on the forward strand.
TTACATCGTCGCTAGTCGGCTTTTCCCGTCGCAAAGTTACGGCTGCTATTTAGGTGGTGTTTTTTTTTGCGTTAGTCGTCCGGGAATACGAAAGGACGTAACGCACGTCGCCGTTCAAAACATTACGTCGGGGCGACGTCATTTCGCGCAAAGCACGGCGGGAAATTTCAAAACAGAGCATGCGCAGTACGTTCGGCGCGGGAACGCGCCTAATTTAAATAGTACACGCCCCATTTGAATTAGGCATGCTTGCGCCGGACGCCTTTACGTTACACCGCTGTAAGTTTACAGGCAAGTGCTTTGTGAATCAAGCACTTACGCTGAAAACTTGCGGCGGTGTAACGTAAACGGCGCAGGTACCTTAATCTGGCCCATTGTTTTCTGGATAATTTGTACAAACAAGAGATTCTCATACAGCGTGAAATAACGCTTTTATATTGGAAGAATGGTAAATAATTTGTACTCTTAACGGAAAAGTCATTGTTAGAGTATGAAAAGTATAATAAAATAAGATATAAAATAGGAATAAAATAATAATAAAAAATATATATATAAAAAAAAGAATAAAATACAAAAAATATAAAAATAAAGAATAAAATACGGAAAAATATACAAAAATATACAAAATAAAAGGAAAAAATAAATAAGATGTAAAATAAAATAAAAACGAAAGTATAAAAATAAAAATAAGATACAAAAATTATAAAAAATATAAAAGATATTGTTTTCTGGATAATTTGTACAAACAAGAGATTATCATACAGCATGTGTGAAATAACGCTTTTATATTGGAAGAATGGTAAATAATTTGTACTCTTAACGGAAAAGTCATTGTTAGAGTATGATAAAGTAGAATAAAATAAGATATAAAATAGGAATAAAATAATAATAAAAAATACATTAAAAAAAAAAAATAAAATACAAAAAATATAAAAATAAAGAATAAAATACGGAAAAATATAAAAAAATATACAAAATAAAAAGGGAAAAAAATAAGATGTAAAATAAAATAAAAACAAAAGTATAAAAATAAAAATAAGATACAAAAATGATAAAAATATAAAGATATTGTTTTCTGGATAATTTGTACAAACAAGAGATTATCATACAGCATGTGTGAAATAACGCTTTTATATTGGAAGAATGGTAAATAATTTTTAATCTTAACGGAAAAGTCATTGTTAGAGTATGATAAAGTATAATAAAATAAGATATAAAATAGGAATAAAATAATAATAAAAAATATATAAAAAAAAGAATAAAATACAAAAAATATAAAAATAAAGAATAAAATACGAAAAAAAATATAAAAATATATACAAAATAAAAGGAAGAAATAAATAAGATGTAAAATAAAATAAAAACGAAAGAATTAAAATATAAAAAAATATAAAGAGATTGTTTTCTGGATAATTTGTACAAACAAGAGATTCTCATACAGCTAATAATAATGCTTTTATATTGGAAGAATGGTAAATGCAGTATGTGCCATTCATCTGATAATAATAATTTGTACACATATTGTTAAGCATATTAGGTTATAAAAAAGTATAATAATAAAAGATATAA